>NW_004949131.1:1017833-1022723 GCF_000317375.1 Microtus ochrogaster
GATCAGGTCATGGAGGCTGGAATCCAAGGCTGTGTGGTGGCAGGCAGATTAACAGATCAGGTCATGGGAGACTGGAATCCATGGTGTGTAGTGGCTGGCAGATTTATAAATCAGGCCATGGGAGCTGTCCACTCTTTTTTCCCTTAGTGCCACCTTTTAGCTCCCCTTTGTTCCCCTCTGCTCAGCGTGTCTTGAGGAAAAGATGAGCCAAGTTTGCTTAACACTGGGCCCAGCCTCCAGTATTTTAAGAAGGGAGCAGATGGCTGTGTGATGTTACTGTGTTTGCTATTAATAGAGGTAGTGGCTTACACAAAACGTGGGCAGAGTTGCTGGTTTCATCTTTAAAATGTTTAATTGATCTCTTTTTCTTTCCTTTCTCTCTAACTTTATTTCTTTTTCTTTCTGCCTATTTTATTTTTTAAAAAATCACTCCTGTGCTGTTAGTTTTTGTCAGCTTGGCACAGACCCAACTTACCTTGGAAGAGGGAATCTCAGCTGATGAATTGCCTCCATGAAATTGGCCTGCGGGCATGCTTGTGAGGCATTTTTGTTGATTACTGATTGATGTGGGAAGATGCAGCCCACTGTGGGTGGTGTCACTCCTGAGCAGGTAGGCTTGGGCTACAAAGATAGCTGAATAAGCCCGTGAGCAGCGCTCCTTCCTGGTCACTGCTCAGTTCCTGCCTGGAGTTCCTGTCTTCTTCTCTCAGCGAACTGTAAAGAGTAAGAGGAAATAAACCCTTTCCAACCCCAAGTTGCCCTTGGTCGTGGTGTTTATCATATCAGCAAAAAAAGCAGACTAGAACGATTCCTAACCTCAATGGAACCTGACTTAGAATCATTCACCCCCCAGCAGAGTTGAAGGGCAGGCTTGAAGTCCATCCATTGCTGTTCTTCAGGATCCACTGGTTCCGACAGCATTGTGTTGCCATAACGTCAGACTGGTGTAACTTCCACTGAGGGCAGCAAGCAGTCACTCCTGCTGCCTGCCCTCTGTCACTATACACCTGAGCATCCTTCATCCAGATTTTCTGGAAGATGCCAAATCTGTTGCCACAAACAAGATGGGAGGGAGTGTTGACCTGAATATGCTCATAGGAATCCCAACTCTGCAGCTGAGTGTCTGTGGTGGTTTGAATGAGAATGTCCCCCATAGGTTTAGGTGTTTAACCACATGGTTCTCAGGTGATGCTTTTCAGGGTATTTGGGTGGGTTAAGGAGGTGTGGCCTTGCTGAAGGAGGTATTTAATAGAGACAGGCTTTGAGGTTTCAAAGCCTAGAGCTAGTCGGTGCATCCTCTCTGCTTCTTAGTTGCCGTTCAAGATTTGAGCTCTCTGCTACTGTTCCATGCCTGGAAAGTGATGGTGATGGACTCTTATCCAGCAGAAACCATATGTACAAATAGCCCTTCCTTCTCCAGGTTGCCTTGATCATGCTGTTTTGCAGACAGGAAAGTAACTGATACAGTATCCTGTGACAGTCATCACAGATTACTACTTTGACAAGACTTCCTTCTGTAACCCTGGCATCTCACTTGAGTCTACAGCATCTCTGATGGAGGGATAGCCTTCAGCCGTGCCCTTGAAGGGCCCAAATGAACCATGTGGCTCCTCAAAACTTCACAAGCCTCTGGAATTTGAGGCTGCTTATTGGGTTTTGCATTAAAACCTTATTGTATGCTGGGTGGTGGTGGAGCACGCCTTTAACCACTTGGGAGGCAGAGGCAGGTAGAGCTTTGTGAATTTGAAGCCAGCCTCGTCTACAGAGTGAGTCCCAGGACAGCCAAGGTTATACTGAGAAACTCTGTCTTGAAAAACAAACAAAACAAAACTCTGATTGTACTTCTCAGGTAAGGCCGTTGCGGTTTAAAAATCAGTGTATTTTCTGGTATAGTAGCTCCTGCCCTTAACCCTAGCACCTAGGAGGCTGAGACAAGAAGTTCAGTGTGGGTTCAAGGCCAGCCTTCACTTGAAAACAAAATCATGGAGCTATAGAGCTGGCTCAGGGGTTAAGAGCATTGGCTATTTTTCGAGAGGACCCAGGTGCAATTCCCAGCACCCACATGGTGGCTTATAACACCAGTCCCATTGAATCTATTATACACCCTGTTCTAATCTCTGTGGGCCTTACATACATGGGGTGCACCTACATACATGTAAGCAAAACATCCATACACATAAAAACAAAGGAAAAAATGATAATTCCCAGAGAAGTAGAGATCACAGAAGGACTTACTGAGAATGGCCAATATTCTCTGTTGAGTAAGAAAGATCGAGATTTTTTACAAAGCGTTAATTTTTTTTTCAGGCCACGAAATAACTACCAAACACCCTTGCAGAAAGCTAACAGTTCCTGGCGGAGATGCCTGATCTGATGCCAGCCCAGCAAACCTTCAAAGCACTAATTTAGTTTCTGCCTGGTCCTGCTTTCTGTTGTGTCTCTTCCATGTGACCCAGTATATCACTGGAACAGAAGCTGTCTGTGGCTGTTAAGCAAGTGCTTGCAGAAACTGGGCTGTCAATTCAGCATTTGGCCGGAGAATAAGAGACTTTTCAGTGAAAGCTTGGTTTCATTTTTGTTAGGCCAGCAAACAATAGTGCCACAATGGCTTTCCTGGTAGAAAGGATTTAAAAAAAGAAAAACCCAACAGCAAACCTTTTGCTGACATTTCACTCTCTGATTTTAATGGTGGGTGGGTGTTTTCTACCTTTTCCTTGTTCCTCTGTCACGAAGGAGGCTTAAGTAGCCAGGATAAAAACCTCAGTATCTGTGATGGGAAAGGATAAAATGAAAACCCAAATATATGAGGGATGGATGGATGGATGGATGGATGGATGGATGGATGGATGGATAAGTAGCTAGATAGATAAGTATGTGGATAGGTAGGTAGGTAGATAGATAAGTTGGTAGATTAAGTCGGTAGGTAGATAAGTAGGTGGATAGAACGATTGCCTTTCAACTTTCCTCGAAGCTCTTCACTCCCACCCTGCTCCGGGTCCTCTTTTCATCCCTCCCTCCTTTGTGTCTATCTGTTCAGTATTATCAGCGTCTTTATAAAGCACTTTATTTACGGGGAACCAGTCAACTGTTTTGAGGCCTTCGAGCCACGGCAGTGAGCATCCCAGCTCCCACATCAGAGCTGAGTCGCTGGGGAAAGCCTTCCAAGAAGAAAGTCCCACTGCTCTCTCAGGACTTAGCCTACTGTTTTATGGCTTGTGCTTGGCTAAATTATCAATACTGCGTTTTTCTCAAGCCCGGTTTTCTTTAGGAGAGAGTTTGAAGTCCAAAATCAAATGACTGACATCTTCATGCGCTTTTGTATCTGGCGCTCTGGGCTTGCTTCAGAGAAGAGGGGTGTCAGTTCAGCAACTTGGGGTAAATTGTTTTGATCATGTAGGAGACACAGTGTTACTCATACTGTGTTTTATAATTGGCAGTTGGGAAGTTTGTATTTTACATCTTTTCTCTGTTTCTGCGGTTCCTGTCATCTCTGTCACCTCCATGCCACTATCAGGAATCCCTGCTCACAGCCTCCTTCCGGTGGGAATTTCTTTAACATTACTTGGAAAGGAAAGTAGTTTTCCCCAAAATACATGAGATTCAAAGAGGAAAGGGACTTTTCCTTTTGTAGTTAAATGGCAAGGTTGCCTGAGCTGAGGTTTCTGAAGAGCCTGCCTCTCAGTACTGTTAGAGCTTTGAAACAGACAAAGGTAGGCATTTTAAGCCTTGTGTTCAGTCAGCATGACCAAAGAGTTCACTTGGGCAGGATGTGGGTGGAATCAGACCAGACCTTTGATGACAATGGTTCTGGCTGCTAACCTTCTTTGATGAGCAAAGAACACAGTCCACACTTCACTTAGAAGGCAAGTTGCCTCTCCCAATCCCTCTTTGCTTAATTCCACCAACTTGAAATAAATATAAAGGAATACATAATTGGTGGGGTGATGCACATCTAATGTCCAAAAAAAAAAAAAAAGTACCGTAAACCTAGCTTGAGCTGGGGGCTGGAATATAATTCAGCAGTTAAGAGTGTGCCCTGCTTTTCCAGAGGCCCTGGGTTCAGTTCCCAGCATTTATGTTGAAAGGCTCACAACCACCTGTAACCCCAGCTTTACCTCTTCCAGTATCTGCAGGCACTCACATGTGCATGACATACATAGACATAAATAAAGCACAAAAATAAATCACGTTAAAAATACATAGCTTGAGCTTAGTAAAGGCTGTTTTTATTACTAGTACTATTTTTATAATTAGAATTTGTTTAATTGAAGTATCAGTGAAATTAAACTCAGATATTCAGATCCTTGGGGGGTGGGAACCTACATGATTAAAAATCTGATAATCCTAGCACTCGGGAGGCAGACACCAAGTGGATCTCTGTGAGTTCTAGGCCAACCTGGTCTAGGTCTACAGAGCAAGTTCCAGGACAGGCACCAAAACTAGAGAGAAACTTTGTCTCAAAAAAAAAAAAAAAAGGAAAAAAATTGATATTGGGACTGGAGTTGGCTCAGTGGTTAAGAGTGGGTGCTGCTCTTGCAGAGAACCTGAGCTCACTTTCCACCAATTTGCAATTGGCTGCAACTCCAGTTCCAGGGCCTCTGATGCCTTTGGTCTCTTCTGCTCCTGCATGTGTATAAACAACCACATATAAACGCATAAGCATAGTTAAAAATAATAAGTCCTTTTTAAAAAGAAAAAGCCTGATAGTATTTGGACTGGGGTGATGGCTCAGTTGGTAAAAGGCTTGCTATGCAAGAACCTCAGTTTGGGTCCCTATCACCCACATTAAAAATCCCAGCATTAGCCGGGCGATGGTGGCGCACGCCTTTAATCCCAGCACTCGGGAGGCAGAGGCAGGTGGATCTCTGTGAGTTCGAGACCAGCCTGGTC
>NW_004949131.1:1022823-1037273 GCF_000317375.1 Microtus ochrogaster
AAACCCTGTCTCGAATAAATAAATAAATAAATAAATAAATAAATAAATAAATATTTCAGCATTTAGTGTATGCCTCTAACCCCAGAGCTGGGCAGTGAGGGCAGAGGTGGAGGATCCTTGGGGTGTGCTGAGCACCTATGTAGCCAGAGAGATTTTGGTTCAGTAGGAGAACTTATTTCAAAACTGAGATAGAACGCAATAGAAGAAGATGCTTTAGGTCAACCTCTGACCCTTCACTCAGAGTCACTTGAACACATACACTGTGCGTGCGCACGCACACACACACATTTTGTAAGTTGATACTACTTAATTTTTTATAATAGATAAATGCATGTGTATGTACATATGTATGTATCTGTGTAGCTTTTACACAAAGTGTCAAACAGCACCTGTGGCTCTGTATCTCCCATTTTCATCACCACATCTTCAGTGTTAGAGTATATAACTTGTTCATTATTTTTTTGGGTTTTTTTGTTTATTTATTTATTAATTTATTAAAAATTTTTGCCTCCTCCGATTTTATTTCCGTCCCCCTCCCTCTACTCTCCCTCCCCCTACCTCTCCAGTCCTAAGAGAAGTCAGGGTTCCCTGCCCTGTGGGAAGTCCAAGGCCCTCTCCACTCCATCCAGGTCTAGGAAGGTGAGCATCCAAACAGACTAGGCTCCCAGAAAGCCAGTACATGCAGTAGAATCAAAACTTGGTGTCATTATCATTGGCTTCTAAGTCCGCCCTCATTGTCAGCCACATTCAGAGTCCGGTTTGGTCACATGCTCATTCAGTCCCAGTCCAGCTGGCCTTGGTGAGCTCCCAATAGATGAGTCACACCGTCTCAGTGGGTGGACACACCCCTCATGGTCCTGACTTCCTTGCTCATGTTCTTCCTCCTTCTGCACTTCATCTGGGCCTTGGGAGCTCAGTCCAGTGCTCCAATGTGGGTCTCTGTCTCTATCTCCATCCATCGCCAGATGAAGGTTCTGTGGTGGTATGCAAGATATTCATCAGTGTGGCTATGGGAGAAGGCCAGTGCAGGCACTCTCTCCTCTGCTGCCCAAGGACCTAGATGTGGAAATCCCCTTGGACACCTGGGAACACCTGATACCAAAACCACACAAAGACTCAACCAAGAAAGAGAATTACAGACCAATCTCACTCATGAACATCGATGCAAAAATTCTCAACAAAATACTGGCAAACCAAATCCAAGAACACATCCAAAAAAATTATACATTATGATCAAGTAGGCTTCATCCTAGAGAGGCAGGGCTGGTTCAACATATGAAAATCTATCAATGTAATCCATCATATAAATAAACTGAAAGAAAAAAACATGATCATTTCATTAGATGCTGAAAAAGCATTTGACAAAATTCAACACCCCTTTATGATAAAGGTCTTGGAGAGATTAGGGATACAAAGGTCATACCTAAATATAATAGAAGCAATATACAGCAAGTCAACAGCTAACATCAAATTAAATGGAGAGAAACTCAAAGCCATTCCCTAAAATCAGGAACAAGACAAGGCTGTCCACTCTCTCCATACCTCTTCAATATAGTGCTTGAAGTTTTAGCAATAGCAATAAGACAACATAAGGAGATCAAGGGGATTCGAATTGGAAAGGAAGAAGTCAAACTTTTGTTATTTGCAGATGATATGATAGTGTACATAAGTGACCCCAAAAACTCTACCAAAGAACTCTTACAGCTGGTAACTTGTTTATTATTTACGAAGGCTGAATACTGCATATGAACCAGATCTAACCTCTTTCCTCCTGAAGGACCTTTAGGTTGTTTCTGGTTTGTTTCTTTGACTCACAAGGTTGAGATGAACCTTCTTGCACATGGGTTATTTTAAATCCCATTGCAATATTCACTACTGATCCTTTTCTCATTCATCTTAGTAGAATATTCCCGCAATTATTTTAGCTTTGCAATCTGTCATCCAATGTATTTTATATGTGTGCTATATATTACATATACCATCACACAGTTAAAAATAAAGTGTGTGAGCACAGTTATGTATGTATGTGAGTGAGTTCAGGGTATGTGCACACCACAGTGTGTATGAGAAGAGCAGGTGATAACCTCAAATGTCCCTCTTGATCTGCCATCTTGTTTGGACCAGTATCTCTTGTTGTTTGGAACTGAATAGGTCAGGCTAGGTGGCCTACAAGTTTCTGGAGAGTCTCCTGCCCCTCCTCCATCTTCGCATAGGAGCTCTGGCATTACAAATATGTGTGTCACCTCGTCCAGCTTTACCTGGGTTCCAGGATCTGAACTTGAGACTTCACATTTACAAGGCAATTCCTTTACCAACTGAGTCATCTCCAAGCACCAATATGTTTTACTTTCTGGGGGTAGTTATTAAAAATTAATTGTGGAGTTGCTTAGCTACATGGTAAAATATCAAATTGTTTATTTATTATTATTTCAAGTGGCATTATGGATGTGCATACCACATCATGTCTGTGGAAGTCAGAGGACAATTTGTGAGAGCTGATTCTCATCTTCCATCATGTGGGTTCCAGGATCAAATGTGGGCTGCCCGTTTCTCATAGTTAGCATGAAGCACGGCCCTGTTTCAGAATATTCTTCTTTCTTAGTTGCTTAGGTAGAATTGAAAGGGGTGGGTAAATGATCAAGGGACAAATAGAAAATCCCAATCAAAGTGCCATCATAGTGTCATTTCATATGGAGGTTATGATCAGAATCGAGGCATGAGTTTGTACAGTCAAAGAGTAAGAAAACAGACGTGGCACACTTCAACTCAAACGCAGCAGGCCTTACATTTCATAGATTCATAGTAAAGTTCAGGTAAGAAGAGCCAGGTATGGTGGTACAGCCAAGTCCAGCACTGGGCGGGGGCTTGGAGGGGGAGGCAAGAGGATTACATTTAAAGGTCTTCCTTAGTTACATGGTGAGTCTGTAGTCAGCCTGCATTCTATGGGTCCCTGTCTCAGAGTGGAGGGAGAAGCCTGGAGAACCAGCCTCTCTCAGGTGCACTAAGTTGCCTTCTCAAATGCTCTTCGAGCCTCAGAATCAGCATCAGCTGGGTGCTCCCTGAGTGGCTGATGCCTGGCTTTCTGTAGATCTGCTGAGTCAGGGTCTGTGACTGCCAGCAGTCTGTCCTAACAAGCTTTCCAGGAGGTCTGGGAGCACACAGCCTTCACTGGGCTACAGCAGTGCTGTAGACTTTGAACTTAAGAACCAGACTGCATGAATTTGAGTTCCATTTCTCTCATAAACCAGCCCTTCGAGAATGCGGCATTTCGTCGTACTATTAAAACTGTGTGTCCCAGGCCTCATCTGAGAAACAAAGCTGGAGGTAGTGTCCGTTTCCGATGTGTGCTCACTCATACTCACGAAGCACTTAAAATGGCGTTTGCTACACAGCAGCTGCTCTGAAGGCACCTCCTGCATTACAGGAGTGTAGCAATAGCCTACTAAATGCTTCTGGAGCCTGCAAACAGCAGAAGCACAAACCTGTGTCTCATATCAGATGAGCTATCAGGCCGTACATGCATGTGTGCACTCACTCATCAAATCTGTATTTTAAAAAATTCAAGTTGAAGCCATGGTGCCCTAGTTAGTGTTCTGTTTTGCTTTGGTCAGTTTGATACAGCTGCTGTCACTTGAGAAGAGGGAATCTCGAGGGATAAAGGCATCCCTTCCATCAGATTGGCCTGTAGGCAGGCCTATGAGGCATCTTCTTAATTGGTGTTAGCTGTGGAAGGGTGCGGCCTGTTGTGAGTCACACTGTCCCTGGGCAGTCGGTCCTGGGAGCTATCAAAAAGCAGACTGAACCAGTCACCAAGAGCGTGTCAGCAAAAAGTGTGGCTTCTGCTTCAGTTCCTGCTTCCAGGCTCCTGCTCTGACTTCCTTTCATCATGGACGGTAAGATGTAAGATGTTTTTCTGGTGTGAGCCTCTCCCTTCCTGTAAACTGTAAGGCGAAATGAACCTTTTCCTCTCCAAGCTGCTCTGATCCCAGTCACAGAAGCCTAAGTAAGAACCATGGCGAAATTGAGGAAAAACCACTATTTAAGAGAAAGGGGTATCTAAACAAAAAACAGTAGGAAGAATCCTCAAAACAATCCCTCATTGCCAAAGATTGGAACTTTCCCCCTAGTCAGAACAGTACTTACTACACACAGACAGTGGTAAATTGATTACTATGTCGTAGTCTGCTCCAGTTTTGCCCAACGTGAGTATTTAAAGAGAGATGTAAAGTCCACTGTAGGGATTTTGATGGTTTGTGAAAAAAGTCACCCTTTAGATAAAGTAGAAGGAAAACAAGCACACTGCAGGGGGGCATGGGAAGCATAGCAGCGTAGAGCTGTGGGAACAGAGTGATGGGCTGTGTGTGTGTGGTGGGGGCGGAGGGATATGGATAAAACAACAAACCAAAAAAAAAAAAGGCCTATGTTAAAGGAAAAGCAAATCCTGTTTATATTTGAATTATTTTTCAAGTTTTCATGAGTGCAGACATGCAAGGATCACGTATGGACATTAGGTGGCAGACCATATCCACAAACCAGTGTAAGAAACCAGCGACCCCCTCAGTTCTGGCAATGCGTGATGTGCTGACTGAGATGCTTTCTGAGTTCATCATTAGGAGAACTCATGCTCGTGGGCGCACCCCGGGCTGCACTTGCATAAACCCGCATGGGAGCCTCCTATACGCCGCCGAGGCTCTCTCTGTGGCGTAGCCTAATGCTCCTGAGCCCCAAACTTGCACAGCCATAGTACTCAAACTGCCATACAATGGTAAACGCGTGTGCATCTAAACACAGAGAAGGCACAGTAGAGTACAGTAGGTAAGATTTTTAAATGCTGCCGTGCGCTTGTATGGAGTAGTTAGTGTGCATGGAACCTAGAGGACAGGTGTTCCTTTGGAAAAGCCAGTGGGTGAGCAATGACAGAGTGGGAAGGTCTACGACATTACTGTGCACTGCCATAGATTAACACATTCCACACTTAGGCTGTGCTGCTTGTTAGTTTGTTTCTTTGAAACAGTCCGTGGAATCGAATATTTGTTTAACTAAGTAGAGATGTGTTACATTTGGTTCTGTTGCAGAATAATTGTTTATGTAAAGATATATTGCATTTCTTTAACTATGTAAAGGTGTGTTGCTTTTGTTTTTGCTGAGTTTTTTTTTTTTAAACTATGTATAGGTGTGTTGCTGTTTGACTTTTCCTGCCTAAGGCACCTGATTGGTCTAATAAAAAGCCGGATGGTCAATAGCTAGGCAGAGGAGGGATCGGTGGGGCTGGTGGGCAGAGAGAAAAGGGGAGCTGGCCAGCTGGTGCCCGACCAGCCAGGGCCCAGTGACCCAGAAGTGGGGGAAGCAGGAAAGCAGGATGAACAGTACAGAGATGAGGTGTAAGAGCCTCAGGTCAACACATAGATGAATAGAAATGGGCTTCTTTAAGTTAGAGAAAAAAAAAAAACTAGTGAGAAACAAGCCTAAAGCCAAGGCTGAGCATTCATAATTGACAGTAAGTCTCCGTGTCACGGTTTGGGGGCTGGTGGTCCAAGAAAGCCTGCTACAGAACAGGGGCTTGCTACATAGCCCAGTTACCTTGAATTTGTAATCCTTGTGCCTCCACTTCCTGTGTGCTGGGAGTGTTCCCACACTCAACAAAATTTTAATTTTATTTCCTTTTAACTTTTGGACTCTTTTGTAATAGCACCTTAAAACACAAAACCATAAATCTATACAAACATTGTTTGTGCCCTTATTATATAACTGTCTAATTCTAAATTACCTTTCCCTATCATTTAAACTTTTGGGTTAAAGACTAAGACAAACATCGGTTTGTCAATACTACGTCAGGTTCATCATTTTTGCTGTCTTCCACATCTGTCCTGCAGGAAGGCCTGCCGGAGTGCTAACACGGAACTGTAATCTCCTGCTGTAATCGTTCTTTAACCGTAAACTCCATGGATTTGCTTGGCTTTTTTTTCCATCATGAATTTGGTTTTTAGTAGATAATGTATCATGAACACATCTCTGCATTAACTCCCTCACAGTTTGGGTCCATGTTTAAATTTTAAGCAGATGGTTGAGGTCTGCACTGTGAATTTGCTTGGGGCCCCTTGCTCTACATTGATCAGTTGTAACAGCAGCCCCAGCAGAGCAGCTAGTTGGCCTTAAAAGCTCCCATGATTTCTTGATCCTTTGCTTGCATCAAAGAAGTAGTTTTTAAGAAAGAAACACCACTTTGGTATGGGGATTAAAATCACCAACAAAAGGATATGTGGGGACATTACCCATAGGAAACAAAATCTGGAAAGGATTGTCATTCTCCAAGAAGCCCTTTTGTTTTGTTTGCACAGCATTTTAAGAGGGTGTCTTGGAGGAGGAGCTGGGCCGTCTACCGTTTCTGGCCACAGGTGCTAGTTTGATATGCACGGAGGCTGAGTGTCCTCACTGTGCCAGATCAAAGTCTCCATCTGTAGCCTGCCCATTGCCTCATGTGCAAAGACTTCAGTCACAAAGGCCTTGCAGGGAGCAATTCATTTCCAGACTGGGAAGAGTTCATCTGCGGTGAGAGTTTTCTTCCCCCACCAAAAGGGTATCTGGGGCTTTCATAAACTCCCCCGCTGCCTTCACACAGCATGTGCACTGCTTCACGTCCATGTATGTGTGACCACCATGTCTCGAATCACTTGAATTCCCGGAGCTGAGAAGCAAGTTCAACATGATGGCAGTTTCAGAAGCTTTTCCCAGCAAACCGCTTATTTCAGCTGACTGGCCTGGTTCTGCGTCTGGTCTTCAGTGCAGGTCATTAGAAGTTTCTAGATCTGATGCAGGCTGTCCTTGAATTCCCATTAGCCTCTTTCTCTTCAGTGAAGGGAATCCTTTAACCATGTCAGTTTTCATTCTTGTTTTACGATGCTGGCTGTGGCACTATTCCACTCTTAGGGATAGCATGCCATGCTGGCCGTTATTGTGGTTCCCAGGGATCATAGCAGATAGGATGATCTGTTGCTTCATCCCTCAGAAGTTTGCATAGTGTCTTCCAGTTCCTTCTATCCAGTGTGGATCCACTAAGTCTGTCCAAAATGTGTGGTGTCCTCAGCAATAGGACTTAACCTCAACCTCTGGGAGGTAACCCAGGGCAACAATGTCCTGTATTGTTTTAGGAGTCTCTCGGACTTGCCTGATCAACTTGAAAGGGGTTTTCTCACGCCTGGTATTGGGTGTTTTGTTAGACAGTCTATGGCTCTTAGGGGGAAGAATTGTAGCTCAAGTGACATAACTTTATTAAAACTGTGTCTGTGTACATACATACATTTATATGTGTTATATGTAATCTTAGGTAAATAAAAATTAATATGATTCCTATATAGCTTTTCAACCAAGCCTAGTGTGAGAGTGGGAGAAATCGTCTTCTCTAGGGATGAGCCCCATAATTGATTATTCAATACCCAGTGGTCAGCCCCCAAATCATATACATGCAAGTAACACTAAACAAACCAAGCAGGCTCTATATCTATATTTATGCATATAGAAGATAAACATAGCAATAACAAAGAAAAAGAGGCCATGGGTTTGGGAGGAAGAAATACAGGAGCATGTGCAGGGTTAGAAGGAAGAAAGGGAAGGGGAAATGATCTAATTATATTCTCATTAAAGAGCTTAAAAAAAAGCAGTCAGTCTCACAAGGTTATGTTCTATATGATTCCTTTGAAATGACTTCCCTGAAAATACAGATGGAAGATGGAGAAGTCACAGGTAGGGGAGGGAGGGGTGAAAAGGTGGCTTTTCTGTGGTTGGCAGAACTGCTTTGTTTTCATGGGAAATGCATGGATCTGTTATGTATACAATTCACAGACACATAAATAAGCAAGAAAAACCAATTTCCTGGAACTAAAATCAGAATAACATTGAGGTAGTTTTTTTAATAGCAAACGTCCCTTTTCTTCAAAAAGCCTTGGGCGGTGTGGAGAGGTTAGGGCCAAATTGCCTTTCCTCATATTCAATTTTTCGCTCAGTTCTCTCTCCTTTTCCACACAAAAGATGGCCATCTAAGGAAAGGGAGACAAAGGTCCCTGGGCACATCTGGAAACTGCAGCCTTCTGTTTGGAAGCTAAGCCGTATTGGTGAAGCCGTGCACGGGCTGGCGCTCTTCTGTGTCACCCACACTGGGGCCTGAGTTGGTCTGCCAGCTGAAGAAGATGAGAAGCTGTAATTGCAGTTCTTCAAAAGCTTAATTAACAAGTGACTGTAATAGCGAGCCACTTAATTAATGGCTACAAAATGAGTATTCTGTACAACCTGTGTTTCACCCACCCATTTAGCCACATGACTCAAACCTGTAACTAAATTTCACCTAGAGTTACTAAAATTCACGTGACTTGCTCCTTCCCTAGTAAATCCCCATGCTTATCAAGATAACCAAGCTGATCAGTGAAACTCCAACTTGCTTTTTCTGTCTTGTAGTGATATTTCATTCATATCTTAAGAAATAAAATTTGCATGAAGATCAGCGAGTACACCACAGTGGTCAGCCCGTACAGACCAGACAGTGGTGGCACACACCTTTAATCCTAGTAGCCAAAGTTTGCCATGGAAACTGGGCGGTAGTGGTGCATGTGTTTAATCACAGCCCTATAGAGGAATATAAGACCGGAAGAGATAGGTCTTAGCTGAATCTCACTCTGAGGATTCCTGGAGGCAGGGTGCCATTTTGGTCTGATGCAGAGGAAAGAGCCAGTGGCTCGCTGCCTTGCTTTTCTGACCTTCAGGTTTAACCCCAATCTTTGTCTCTGGGTTTTTACTATTCATGCTACACTAACTTATGGCAATTGTTATCATTCTCTGATATTACTCAAGCTCTCCCATTTTATTTAAGACATCTTTTCTGTTGTTCACATGAATCTAAAAACAAATTTCCCTTTGTCTATCTGCATTTCAAGGGTTGTTGGGTTTTATTTCCTTATAAATGCAACTTTATTACCTATAACCAACTAAATCCGGTGAAGATTAAATTTCAGAAGGATCTGTGATCACAGAAAAGTGACATAATTCAACAAGTCCTGTGGTCTATTTTCTATGACCTTGTCTTGAAAAATGAGACTGTAGATGGGGTTACTTTTCTGTGTGTTTTTCCTTTGCTCTCAGGAGTTTATAGCACTGGGCTCCTTCCCTATGACACCTTACTGAACTGCCACACACGCTTATGAAATTGATATCGTCAGTAGAGGTGCTAACTAACAGCAAATACGTTACTTTCCACACTGTGATAAAGGCTCTGACAAACCAAGGATGGGAGGGTTTGCTTTGGCTCACAGGCTGCGGGGACAGAACACAAATGGCAGCAAATCATGGTGGAAGTAACACTTAGCATCCTGATGTCCTCAAATCTTGATGCATGTTAGGTTTCTGTTGCTCTGAGAAAGGCTATGACCAAAAGCAACTTGGGAGAAGAAAGGGCTTATTTGGCTTATACTTCTAGGTCACAGTTCATTGCTGACAGGGGTCAGAGCAGGAACTCAAGCAGGAAATGGGAGGTAAGAAGGACTGGAGAAGAGTCCTTGGAGGGATGCTGTTTGCTGGCTTGCTCCTCAAGGTCACATACCTTCTCAAACCTCCCAGGACCACCTGCCCAGAGGTGGCATCCTTCACAGTATGCTGGGGCCTCCAATATCAATCATTGATCAAGAAAATGCCCCTCCTCGGGCTTCTAACAGGCTGGTCTACAGGGCATTTTCTCAAATGGGGTTTCCTCTTCTCAGATGACCCTAATTTGCATCAAGATGACAAAAATCTAACCAGCTCTTTGGAACAGGAAACAGAGCAGACGGGAAGTAGAGCGGGGTTATTAAACCTCAAAGACCCAGCCCCTGGTACTCACTTTCGTCAGTGAGGCTGCCCCTCTGCAGGTTTTTATCACCTTCCCAAACAGCAGTACCAGCTGGGCCCCAAATATTGAAACACATGAGCTTATGGGGGCATTTCACAATCAAACCACAACATCTGAAAACTTGAAATCTATAGTTATAGTCCTTCTCTGACACCCTAACCAACCTTCCTTGGCAAACCCAGGCCCTCATCCCTGCTCTGCTCCCAGCCAGTCTGCCTTGGGAATGCTGGGGCTGCCCTGCTGTGCCATCTTGTAGCATTCCAGCCCACTGGGAAAGACCAAAGACTTAGACTCAGTTCAAAATTAGAGTAAATAGATTTATTCTTACTGCCAACAGAAGGACAGCAGCCTTAGAGCCCAACAGCAAGGGGACAAAGGGAAGAGTTTATGAAGGTGGACATCAAAGGCGGACATTACAGTTATCTATGGAATCCATGGCTGGGCAAGAAAATTGTTCTGCTTCTCTCAGCTGTCTCCTTTCCTGGTGGATAGTAATAAAAGGACCATTTCATCTCACTCCCACAAAGGTCAGCAAGTTTACAAAAGCAGGAACCCATTTTCCCATTCTTATCTCGCCTGCAGGCCACTCGGACCTCACTGGCAATCCAGGGCAAAGATCAATGGCCCTTAAGGGATGCCTGGTACTATATTAAGTTTCCTCTGCCATCATAGGGGAGTTATGTGTAAATTATTACCCAGGTCTGAGCTCCCTGGGGGAAGTGTCACTAATTGAACTGGGATAGAGCAATCAGGTTAGGACTGGCTGTCAAGTCCCCACGATCTCTTGGCCTCTCTAGGGACGCCAGTAGCTGAGTCTCAGTCCCTCATACTCCTCAGTTCTGGCACTTTCCCCATAGGCTGTTGGTGGCCTTGTAGATGATTACTCAAGATATTCTTGCTTGAATTCAATACTAATGACTACACGGGATTGTGCTTCGTAACTAGAAGTGTGATCCATTGCTGTCGAATAATCCTCCTGTATGCTGTGGATATGTATTCCTCTCATTGGTTAATAAAGAAGCTGATTTGGCCTATAGCAAGGCAGAATAAGGACAGGTGGGAAAGGCAAACTGAAAATACAGAGAAGAGAAGGGCAGAGTCCAGGGAAGTGGAAGCAAGATGCTAGAGAACAGGTAAAGCCATGAAGCCACGTGGAAAAAATGTAGATGAATATGCTTTAATTTAAGTTGTAAGAGCTATTTAATAATCAGCCTGAACTACAGGCCAAACATTTTGTAATTAATATAAGCATTTGTGTGATTATTTGGGACTGGGTAAACAGGACACAAAGAAAAGCTTTGCCTCTGTTTATAACCCATTATAGAAATAAAAATCTAAAATAGCCAGCTATAGTATTGCACACCTTTAATCAAAGGCAGAGACAGGCCAATTTCTGTGAGTTCAAGTCCAGCCTGGTCTATATAGTAAATTCTAGGCTAGCTAAGACTACAAACTGAGAACCTGTCTTTAAAAAATTAAAGTTTCTGAGCAAACCCTCCTCTCCTCTACTCTTTTAGCTCTTTCCTGCCCAAACACCACTTAACCCCATAAAAACTTCTGATCTCTTTGTCTATCTTTCTTTGTGTTGCCTTCTACCCTTCCCGCTTTCCGTTTTTCCATATCTGACTTGAAACTCTCAATCACTTGATTTTCTCAATATTTTTGTTTTGTTTTCTATGTATAATTTTACTTAAAAATATAAATGTGTAATTTTTAAACAGTAGGAACATATGATTCCTCTAAAAGCTATTTTTGTTAAAGGTCCAGACTTATTTTTTTAAGAATATGTTTCTATCACTTGGGACTTAACTCATTTTTTCATTTTTCACAGAAAAATCACATTTATCTTATACTAATTTTTATATGTATTTATCCATAATTCTAAAATTTACTTTTTTTTTCCTCCATAATTGTCTGTCTTTTCATGGGCCCTGAGCCAGCTGTCCAGCCTGCATCTTATTTTTTTTTTTTTTTTTTTTTTTGATTTTCGAGACAGGGTTTCTCTGTAGCTTTTGGTTCCTGTCCTGGAACTAGCTCTTGTAGACCAGGCTGGCCTCGAACTCACAGAGATCTACCTGCCTCTGCCTCCTGAGTGCTGGGATTAAAGGAGTGCGCCACCACCTCCCTGCTTGCATCTTATTCTTGATCTACTACAAATGGAGGCAAAAAAAATATCTTACAAAGTAGAAAGGATGCAGGGTCTCACTAGAGCCCCTAAATGCCACAATTTCAATGTTCTGACCCAAACCACTATAAACCTGACAACACTCTATATACTCAATACAAGTGTCATCCAAGTGGCTTTTACCTCCCTGACCTGAACCTCAAGAGGCCAGGAAGAGTCTGTAGGAGGCAGAAGGGATGAGTCCACATGACTGGGAAGAAGGGACATTGATAGTTTTCCTGCAAGCTGGTGAAGAGACAATGCCTGGCTTCCATCCCGGAAAACCCACTCTCCTTCTGCCCTCATCGCTTGGCCAGGCCCTGCTTGCATTTCTGAAGACCACCTGCTTGTAGCACTCTGTTTGATTCCATCAGCCTCAAGATCAATGGAATTTGTGCCTGAGGGTGACAGTTTACTTCTGTAATTATAAGAAGTTGATATGTATCAAAACACTAAAGGAAGTAAAAAAAAAAAATCACCACCACCAGCCTTCACTGTTAATCTGTTTGAAATAATTCCTTTTTATGCTTAGCAAGATAACAAATCTTTATACAGCCAACCATGTTTTGTTTTTTATTCTCTCATGACAGTGGAGCCGACTTGATGCATCTCCTCCGTAGGTTCTGTATTCATGCGTTAATGCACTTTATTTGAAGGTTCTGTTGGCGGTTGGCTTCCTGCTGAAACCCACTTACTCTTTCTTTAATGCAGTGTTCTCCTCGCTCAGAGACAGATCCTCAATCAAAAAAACAGTTTTAATGAGATCTCTGGTGTCCCTGCTGCTCCTCCAATGGAAACTCCATCATTTTAATAATGGTTGTCACTTTAAGATGTGGGGTAAGATTGAAATCCACTCTTGAGAGTATATAGAGAGCTAATGAAAAATCACATCTCATGTTTGTTTAACAATAAAATTCAGAATGATAAGGTTTTTTGGCAGACAGTGACAAATTCCTGACATCCTACACTGAATATTTAATGAAATATTATTATTTTAATAATAATATATTGCTCACTAGGGCCCAGGGCCATTTCTGGCATTTGTAAGTAGTAGTTCATTTATTCATCATAATACTTTGCCTAGGAGCCACTGCTGTCTGCAGTTTACAGACAAGGAGACTGGTAAAAAATTTAGGTGACTATCACAGCATAGCTAGCAAGAGTCCAAGCTGGGACGCCAGCCCATGCATCTGGCTTTACTACCTTCTTCTCTTCTGCTTTCCACGTAAGTTACTTTGATTTGTTTTGATGTTGCGATGACAAAATACCAGAGGCAGAACAATTTACAAAGAGTTTATTTAGTTCACAGTTCTGAAAATTCAAGAGCATGGTGCCAGGATCTGCTTTAGGGAGGGCCTCTGGTGGGGTAGCAGGTAGCTGTGGAAGAGCATGTGGGGCAGAGGTAGACAGAAAGACAGCGAGAGAGACAGACTTTCTTTATAATAACTTATCATCATGGTATCGAATCCAGCCCTGCACAAATGTGTGTTTGTGTGTGTGATGTGTTCGGGCTCAGAATTCATCATGGTAAACATATTTCCATATTTCTGTTGATTTAGCTTACAGCAAATTGTGTGGGAAGTCATGACTTGTGAATGGTTTCCTTGAGAAGTCATTGCCCTTTGTTCCTTTTTACCTTGAAAAGGCATCCCTCTGCCTCTGTTACTGGCTTCCTTCTCTAGACATCGAACATTTAGTAGGAGGTAAGTTAGAAGAGGGCTCCGCTATTACCTTTAAGACAGGTTTTAAACTAAAGCATTTTAGACAATCTTTCATCAGTTTGGCCAAAGGTAAAAAACAAATGAAGACACAGGAGAAAAATAATCCCCCGTGATTCTTTTATTTTTACTTTATTGTGGTTCTGGGGGTGGAACTCAGGGCTTGCCTTCGGTAGGCAGGCATTTCATCAGTGAGCTGTGTTCCAGCCCTAAAGATGACAGCCATTTTGTCACAGTAATCAAAAGTGTGTTTGTTTGTTTGTTTGTTTTGAGTTAGGGGTTCTCTGTGTAACAGCCCTGGCTGTCCTGGAACTCACTTTGTAACCAGACTGGTCTTGAGTGCACAGAGATCCACCTGCATCTGCTTCCATAGTACTGGGATTAAAGGCGTGTGGTACCACCATCTGGCCCCAAAGTGTATTTTACAAATAAAGAATGTGTTCTCTCTGCTTTAAAAAGGCTGTTGTTTATGGCCCTAGTCAGTGTAGGGGCCACTAGCCACTACTGAGTCTTCAAAGTCGGATACTCCAACTTAGGAAGTTGAAAGACAAAAATGTATCAGATTTTAAATACTTGTTATGAGAAACATCATTAAAATATTCCATGAACACCTTTTGAATATCAGTTACCTGTTGAAATGATATTTTATATGCATTTTAAAAAATAAATTTTATATTAGCTTATTAATGTTGCATAG
>NW_004949131.1:1038096-1046359 GCF_000317375.1 Microtus ochrogaster
TTTAAGACCATGTGTGTGTGACTGTATGTGTCTCTGGGCCCCAATTGTGGGATGTTTAAGACCATGTGTGTGACTGTATGTGTGTCTGGGCCCCAATTGTGGGATGTTTAAGACTGTGTGTGTGACTGTGTGTGTCTAGGGATCTGATCTGAGGCACCAACATTTCACATGTGAATTATTGCTCGAGAGGTTTTTGTCGAGAGGTTTAAAAGAGAAAACAGTTATTACAGTTAAAACAGTCATTTACCCAGAAGCCTCTCTGACCAAAAGGAGTCAGTCAGCTAACAATTATTAGAATAAGATAGGAAAGGGGCAGGGAGTTGAGAAAATAGGAAATACAAGTAAATTCAGGGACAAGATGCCAGTTTTAGTACAAAAGGCTGCCAAGTGACTGCCAGCTAAATGTTGGAGCCTCATGTATGACATTTCTTAAGCACTAGTATTTTTCCACAATTATATTCATTTATATTATATTCCCTGTCAGTGCTATGCCATTAAAGCTAAGGATAGCCCAGCGTGTCTCTCTCAGTGCTTTCCCGTTTACTCATCACTGGTATTGTTGTGTAATTATTATCAACATGATAACGCTTGCTTTGTGTGAATTCTACACAAAGGCCTCTCAAATGACAAGGAACACACACCAGAATGGAGGTGATCTCAGCTCTAGTGATGCTCTTTCGGCAATATTACCATGGCAACTAGAATGGTCATATCTGTCCCACCTGCCAGGCAATTATCAGTATTGGGCGTTCACCTTCCCCGTTGTTGAAGTTGCATTATTACAGGTTATTTTCTGAGAGATCCTACAGTTCATCTGTGTGTTCTGCTTTATTTCTATAGATCTTTGTCACTTGTGATTCTTCCCTCTGCTATGTTGTATGAAAAATGGCTATAGCATTTGCCAGTGGAAGAAAGTAAAGGAGATGGTGATACTGAGCCTGAGAGCTTTCTGTACAGTAATCAGAGGGATGGTAGGTACTGGGGGTTGGCAGATGGCTCAATGGGGAAGAGCCCTTGCTGTACAAGTGTGGGGACCTGAGTTCAAATCCTAAGCACCTAAGTAAAAAGCTAAGTGTGAACCCCAGTGCTGTGGGGGACAAACCAGAAGGGTTACTGGGGCTTTCTGGATTCCAGAATAGCTCCGAGTTCAGTGGGAAATCCTGTCTTAAAGTAATAAGAATAGGAAGGGACATGTGACATCCTCCTTCATCCTCTGAGCATGCGTGGGAAAGCAAAACATGTGTATAAAAACCACATACATACTCACATAAATACACACACACATATCAGGGAGGGAGAGGGAGGAAGAGGGAGGGAGGGAGAGAGAGAGCGCTCTTCAAGTTTTGTTTTTCATGGCTTTGGCTGGTTGAGAATGATATTAAAGTACAGACTATAGAGATGAGTGCTCGGTGTTTAACAGGGGCACCATGGGACTCAGGGGATGGGTGGGGAGGGATCCCAGTGGAGAGCAGAGTTTCCTGCTGGGTGTCAAGGACCCCAGCATCCCAGAGAGACATCCAGACAGTGAATTCTGAGGATGCTCTTGGGATCCACAGTCCAGACGTTTCTGCCTGTCTTCAGAAAGACGCGTGAGCGTGGACAGTGGGGCCAGAGGCCCTTCTCTGACCCACCCACCCCAAATCTGGTATACCCTGAGATCTGTAGGCAACCCCAAGGAAGTAGATCAACTGACTGAGGAGTGAGATGAAATTTGTCACCAGCTGAATGCTTGTGTGTCCGGAGTAGAATATAAACGGTATCAAGTAAGTTTTAGTCTTTTCCTTAATGACTTCATGGATGGTACCAGCCTTGGCGGTGCTTGATCAGGCCGTGACTTATACGTAGTAAAAGTGGACTAAAATTGTTCACAGAAGACAATCTAGATGAGACTTCTACATTCATCTTGTCTAGATTCTTCCATTTTAGGTGAGAAAATTTAAGGCCAAACGCCAGTATATTGTCAGTCTTCCCCAGTCCCCTACCCCATGTACTTTCTATGTTGATACATGGTTGGGAAGGGTCTAAGGCATAGTTAATTGGTAAAGCATTCTCCTAGTGTGCACAAAGCCCAGGGGTTTGCATTCCAGCACTACACCAAAAATTTAAAAACTAAAAAAAATTATCATTTCATACTGGCCATGAACAGCCCTGTGAGTATACAAGATCATAATTTTAAAGTGAAGGTAATACAAACGGTACAAAAATCAGGCCATGAGAGTCGGGAAAATGACTTTATCTCATCGGTTTTTCAGTTATTTCTCTGTGTGGGAATTGGGAGAAAATAACCCAAGCTATTCTTAAAGTGGAAGACATTACAGTTTCTGAGAGTCAATTGCCTTACCTAAGACATTTTGAATATGGATATAGGTACGTGTGTGTTAGATGTACAGGTACAAGTCTGCAGTTATCAAACACTGGGTTTAAATTGCTTGTCAGACAGGGAGAGAGAGAGAGAAAAAAAAGAGGGTAGGGAGAGAGGAAAGAGAGAGAGAGAGAAAATAAGAGGGTAGGGAGAGGGGGGGGGAGAGAGAGAGAGAGAGAGAGAGAGGGAGAGAGAGAGAAAGAGAGAGAGAGAGAAAGAGGGTAGAGAAAGAGAGAGGAGTGGGGGGCTCGTAAATAACTAAGTCACTTTCCTGTGGACTCTCCACTTCTAGTCTAACATTCCGGATTACCTACTCTGCTCTAACCTGTGTCTTGGTCCTATTTTCTCTCCCTTCCTCTTCGCAGGCACAAGATGAACTAGAATTTGGCTTCTTGTTTCTCTCAGGACCTCTGTGTGAGAGAACAGAGAAGAACAGAAGAGCTCTTGCAGAGGAGTCCTGTGGTAGCCCTTGAGCAGCTCGGTGGCCAGAAGACCTACCTAGCCTGCCAGCTCTGCGCTCGCCCCCATGGCAGTGAGCTCACACCAGCTCTCAATGCCCACATGGCAGAAGCCCACCCTGAAGGTGCCACCTCACTGATTGATGTCCCTGGAGGTCAGCCGTCTGTTCAGATGTTCCGATAGACTTCTCTCCGCCAGCAGGGCCCGTGGCGGATGAGGGCAAGCAGCAGTATCACTAGGATACCAGACACCAGGCAAAAGGTGATGGCAAGGATGACCCTCAGGACTGCAAAAACAAATACACAGATGGGAAATTAATATGTTAAGAACAGGCGGAGATCACAACAACACCCCCCTCAATGAAAGCCCTAAAAAGCAGATGAAAACCGCATATCATTGTTGACTTTTTGCCTTAATTTAAAACTTAAACAGGTATTTTATTTTGTGTCAGCAATATAGTCTTCACAAAACTTTGCTTTTGTCCTTCTGCTTTTTTGCTGTGTGAGTCAGGGTCTCACAGAGCCCAGAGGGACCTTGTCCTTGCTATGTCGCCAAGGATGAGCTAGCTAGCTTGTACTCTTGATCCTCCTGCCTCAACCTCCCAAGTACTGGGATTACAAGTGTGTGCCATCATGTCTAGCTTTCCTGCCTTGATGGTAAATTCTAGAGGCATGTCTGAAGCAGCCTTGGATTCAGTAGAGAGTGTTGGATAGAACATAGAACTCAAGTCAGGAGGGGACTTAACTTCTAGTTTCAGCATGACCTTTGACATTTGCCCTCAGCTCTCCACTGCAGAGGGAAGGTAACTGAATGAAGTGTCTAAGGTTTTCTCATAATGTAACTTCTCTCCTTCCTCCCTCTTTTCCTTCCTTCTCTCCTCCTTCTTCCCTTCCTTC
This sequence comes from Microtus ochrogaster, assembly GCF_000317375.1. Lineage (NCBI taxonomy): Eukaryota > Metazoa > Chordata > Mammalia > Rodentia > Cricetidae > Microtus > Microtus ochrogaster. Next base: position 1,041,814 of record NW_004949131.1, read on the forward strand.
CCCCTCACTCCCATGGACTGGGGTAGGGGGCGGTGGGGGGAGTGACAGCATACTGGCTTTTGGCCTAAATTTTAATTTCCTAATCTAAAATGGAAGAATCTAGACAAGATAAATGTAGAAGTACATCTAGATTGTTTTCTGTGAACACTTTTCGTCCACTTTTACTATGTATAAGTCATGGCTCAACCAAGTACCTTTAAGGCTGGCGCCATCCATGAAGGCACCATGCATTTGCCTGGTATCTGGTATCCTAGTGATATGGAAGACCATAGTGATACGGTCTTCTCATTACGCTAATTCTCTCCTTCATCCCTCTTTTCCTTTCTTCTCTCCTCCTTTTTTCCTTCCTCCCCCCCCACCCCATGGACTGGGCTCAAACTTCCAATTCTATTGCCTCAGATTCCTCAGTGAATTTCATGCATTTTTCTATGGTTAAATTATCAACTGAATCGGCTCAGAAGCTCAGTGGAAAATTTGAATAACTCACTTCGAGCAATTGACTAAAATAAGTGGAACCATTCCGTCTTTTAAAACTGATTTTTTGGCCAGCCGCACGCAGAGGAGCTCAAGGAGCAGCTCTGTTGCAACAGAGGCCAAGCGGCGAGGCCCCACTCCTGAAAGAACAGTTAACTACCCCTGTGCCTCATCACCATGCCCTCCGACCTGGCCAAGAAGAAGGCAGCCAAAAAGAAGGAAGCTGCCAAAGCTCGACAGCAGCCCAAAAAGGGACATGAAGAAAATGGAGACACTGTCACAGAACCTCAGGTGACAGAGGAGAAAAATGAGGAGGCCAATGGCAGAGAGGCCACAGAAGTGGGTTTGCTGACCAAGGAGCTAGAGGACTTTGAGATGAAGAAAGCTGCTGCTCGCGCTGTCACCAGCGTCCTGGCCTCTCACCCCAACAGTACTGACGTCCACATCATCAACCTCTCTCTCACCTTTCACGGTCAAGAGCTGCTCAGTGACACCAAGCTAGAACTAAACTCAGGCCGTCGTTACGGCCTCATTGGCTTAAATGGAATTGGAAAGTCCATGCTGCTCTCTGCTATTGGGAAGCGTGAAGTGCTCATCCCTGAGCACATAGACATCTACCATCTTACTCGCGAGATGCCTCCTAGCGAGAAAACACCCTTGCAGTGTGTGATGGAGGTGGACACAGAGCGGGCCATGCTGGGGAGGGAGGCTGAGCGCTTAGCTCACGAGGATGCTGAGTGTGAGAAGCTCATGGAGCTCTATGAGCGGCTGGAAGAGCTGGATGCCGACAAAGCTGAGATGAGGGCCTCAGGGATCTTACATGGATTGGGTTTCACACCTGCCACGCAGAGCAAGAAGCTGAAAGACTTCAGTGGTGGCTGGTGAATACTAGTTGCTCTTGCCAGAGCCCTCTTTATTCGGCCCTTCATGCTGCTTCTGGATGAGCCTACCAACCACCTGGACCTGGAGGCTTGTGTGTGGCTGGAAGAGGAACTTAAGACTTCCAAGCGCATCCTGGTCCTCGTGTCCCATTCCCAGGACTTTCTGAATGGGGTCTGTACCAATATCATCCACATGCACAACAAGAAACTGAAGTATTACACAGTGAGTGGGCCTTGGCTCCTGCACCTACTTCTTCTTTGAATTTGTTATTAAATACCAAAACAGCCAAAAAAAAATAAGACTGATTTTTCAAAAAAGCATATTTTATGGAGAAACTGAGCATAGTTTTGTTTGGGGGACATTTATTGCATAATCACAGAGTAGTGTGAACCTGTAATTATTGAGAAAGATCTCTTGATAGATGATGGTGAGCAGCCGTGAGGAGATACACAAGGTCATATTTCAGATGAGAAACTAATACATTAGAAAGTTGCTCTCCCCGGCACACCACACATTGTTCACTGAAGCTGACATACCATACCAGCTTGCTCCATCTCTCAGTGCACACCTCTGTTGTTGGTGCTTAAGACAGGATTTCTCTTTGTATCCCTGGGTGTCCTAGAACTTGCTCTGTGGATCAGGCTGGCCTTGACCTCAGAGTTCTGCCTGCTTCTGCCTCTGGAGTTCTGGGAATCAAGGCAGCTGCTACCATGCCCAGCCACACATCTTTTAATTGTACAAACATGGGGTGACTGAGGCAATGGGAAGCAAACATTGCTGGTCCTGATGTCTCATCTATGGAACAGTGGTGCTCTAAGAGCACAGACGAAAATCACTGATTTAGCCTAACCTTGTTGCAGAGGGAGGAAATGAAGAAGTAGATCATTTGATAAAGGCTCAGCAGGTAATTTTATTGTCCTAGAAACAGAGGATCTTATCAGTTGCACTATTTCAAATCCATCTGTTCACTAATGACTTCCACCTCAGGCTTGATGCATAAGCAATGGTGTACTTGGTATGTAGCAGTCTCCCTTATCTATGGCTTCACGTTCTGTGATGTCAATTACCCATGGCAGTCAACCACTGTGTGAATATATTAAGTGGAAAATTCCAGAAATAAACAACTCCTGAGTTTTAAATGCTGCACCTCTCTGGGAAGCATGATGGTATCTCACACTGTCCCACTCTGTCCCACCTGGAATATGATGGAAGTGATGACTTTGTCTGGCAAGACTCTGCTGTCTATCCTGCCTGCCACCAATCACACCATAGCACCTTGGTTACCAGGCAGTTGTCATGGATCTCAGTGCCTGTGTTCATGTAACCCCAATTTTCTCAATAATGGTTAAAGAGACAAGAGTAGTAATACTGGACACTGGATTCGTGAAGAGAAGCTGTAATGTATTTTCCTTGAGTGAAGGGTGAAGATAGACAGCAGAGAGAGAGAGAATACATTTATATGCCCTCTACTGTAGCACATTTAAATAATTGTTCTATCTTTGTTTTGGTTTTGAGACCAGATCTCATGCAGTCCATGTAGCTAGAAACTGGCTGTATAGCCAAGGAACACCTTGAACTTCTGATCCTCCTGTCTCCACCTTCTAAGTACTGAGATCATAGGAGTACACTATCACACTGGCTTTATGCGGTCCTGGGACTGAAGCCCAAGCCTCCTCCCTACAGATGGGTTTTTCTCATAGCCACCCTTTCCTTGGATGATGAAAACTCCCTTGGCTTAGGGGGAAAATGAGTCTTCTGTGATTCCTTTATTTTCTAAATAGCCTACACCTGATCCGTCAGGAAAACCTGTTCTATTGGGAAAAAAAAATCTAGAAGTCAATGGTTCTCCCTATCTCTGCAACCACCCTGGTTCCGCTAGCCCCATTTGCCAGGACCACTGTAATGCCCTCTTGGCCTATCCCCAGCTTCTTGTTTCTCAATCTGTTTTAAGCACTGCAGCCAAATGCTTACAAGTCAAATCTTGTCCTTCTCCTCCTTCGGGGGAGTCTACTGTGGCTATGTCCATCAGAGCAGAAGCTGAGGTCCTGATAACGACTTTCTGCCTGTCACACCGGCCTTCTAGCTTTTCTTCAAACACCCCTTAGCATCCCTGCTTGGTGCTATCGCTTCAGCTGCTAGCATTGCTGGAATACTCTTCCAGCCTGATGGGACACGCCTTTACGGTCTTTGCTCAAGTCTTATCTTTTCAATGAAGTCTTCACTTTTCAAAGTCCTATTCATGTACCATCTGCCAACAGTAACTTGTGATCTGAATCTTTCAGAATACTCATTACATTTATCATTTGCCTCTCGTTTCTTCTAATTGACTAGCCATTTCAGGAACTTTGTATTTATCATAGATCAGTACCTGGGCCATAGGTGTTAGTGAATATTAATGATAAAAAATAGCGACCTAAAGACTGAGGGTGTGGCTCAGTTGGTAGAGTGCTTGCCTAGCATGATCAAAGGCCTGGGTTTGAGTCCCAGTACGGCATAAATTGGGTGGTGGTAGAGATGCACCCACAATCCCATACCTCAGGAGGCAGGGCCAGGAGGGTCAGAAGCTCGAGGATATTCTTCTGTCATATAGGGAATTTGAGGTCAGCCTGAGATATGTGAAACCATGTTCCAAACACAAAACAACCCCCCTGAAAAATACACCAAAAATGATGACTTATAAATTGCCAAGTTTTAGTTCAGTGCTTTTCTCATGACCAGGATGCTGCTTAGTGCCATGAAAAATCTAATTTTAGGAATGTTAGAGCCTAACAGACAGTCAGTTAGAGCTGTAGATGGAGCTAAAATAAAGCTAGAGAGAACCGAACAGAATCGAAGAAGGAAAGAAGAGACTGGGTGGAAATAAAGAAGAGAGACAGATGCTAATGATTTCTATCTCTCTATCTCTATCTATCTATCTATCCATCTATCTATCTCTATCTATCTATCTATCTATCTATCTGTCTATCTATCTATCTATCATCTATCTATCTATCTATCTATCTATCTATCTATCTCTCTCTCTCTCTATATCTATCTATCTATCTATCTATCTATCTATCTATCTATCTATCTATCTATCTCTCTATCTCTCTATCTCTCTATCTCTATCTATCTATCTATCTCTCTATCTCTATCTATCTATCTATCTATCTATCTATCTATCTATCTATCTATCTATCTATCTATCTCT
>NW_004949131.1:1046714-1078796 GCF_000317375.1 Microtus ochrogaster
TCTATCTATCTATCTATCTCTCTATATCTATCTATCTATCTATCTATCTATCTATCTATCTATCTATCTATCTATCTATCTATATCTATCTATCTCTATCTATCTATCCATCCATCTATCTATCTATCTATCTATCTCTCTATATCTATCTATCTATCTATCTATCTCTCTATATCTATCTATCTATCTATCTATCTATCTATCTATCTATCTCTCTATATCTATCTATCTATCTATCTATCTATCTATCTATCTATCTATCTATCATCTTTATCTTGTCTCAGGAAAAAAATCTATTTTCACAGGGCTGGGAATGATGACACGTGCCTATCATCCTATCATTTGGGATGCTGAAATAGAAGGATTTTAAGCTCCTGAGTAGCCTGGGCTATAATAGTGAGTTCCTGAAAAGGTAAATCTATTTTCATGGTTAGTTTTCTGAATTTAGAAATTTAATTTTTTCTTAACTCATTAACTTTGGCTATGTTATTACAGCAGTCCCATGGGATAAGCGTCCCCACACTTTCCTGCAGTGAGCACATAGCCTGTACCAGATAGACTATGGGAGACCCTATATGCTCTGCTCCTGAGAAACCCAGCATGTGCTGGGAGAACCAGATAGGCAGTTAGGTGATAGTGTGACCCATGCTGAAATGGAGGTGTTATTGTTGCCATTCAAACAGAGAAAACTGCAACCAGCAGAGTATATTGAATTTGCAAAAGGGAAAAATTGGAAAGCTTATGAGATGTGAGATGACCTGTAGGAGGAATGGGATTTCCAATGAGACAGGAATTGTTGCACAGGGTACGTTTGGGACACAGTGAGTGGAGCATGGGAGCTGGGGTGGGTAAGACTTGATGTGTATCTTAGAGTCCAACTTTTAGGTTTCTGGTTTAGTTTTGTTCTGAAGCACCTGGAAATGACCAGTAATGCTTGGGAGGGATGAGCTTTTGTATTTAAGAAAAATAACCTGTGATGTCATGATGGTGGTGACAAGGTAGGTTGGGTAGGGAGCCACTGGAATATCTCAGGCTGGGTACTCAGGGTTCAGAACTAGAGTTGTGGACGTGGGGACACAGACGAGGGAAGTAGAATGCTGGTCAGTGCTGGGTTGAGTTGAAAAGTGTTGGTGACAGACTAAAGACCACTGGTCAAGGGGAAGATGCGGCTGAGCTGACCCCATGGATTTGTGCTGTGGCTAGGGATGAGCATCACAGACACGGCTGGTACAGACTAGAGGACGAAATGACTTTTGTTTTCAAATAGGATGGAGACGAGCTCTTCTGTGGATAGATGGGGCCAAGAGGTAGCTGGAAAAAACAGGCCTGTAATTTTTCACTTAGATGCGGCAGTAGGAGTTGGAGATGTCGGGGACAGGCTCGTGGTGAGCATGGGATGAGGACACAGCTACGGGGTTTTGAGATCTGATTATTTCAGGGGTTTATGGAAGGAATCTATCCAAAAGAATCTGGACAAGGGACTTGAGAGAACAAACAACAAACAAAAACCCCCAGGAAAGACAACCCCCTTCTCTCTTTACCCTCCCATCTTTCAGTACCTAGGGTTGAACCTTATACACGCTAGCCCAGCACTCTTCAATGAGGTAAATCTGCCTGGAACTCAAGATCATTCTGTCTCCAAGTGCTTGTGATTTCAGGCACACACCACACCAGCCTCTCTGGGAAGCTTTACACTTTTAGAATTTAATTTAAAATTATATGCTTGATTGAAGTATAGAAGACTTTAGAAATTTGGCAGAGTTATGTTCTAGAAGCTGAGAAATGACAGTGATCATTGGGTTCCTTACTGCAAAGAGCAGGGGTCTGAAAACCACTCCAGGGCTGAAAAAGAAGCCCCGTCCCATGGAAACACACAACAGCTGCTAAAAGAAATGTCCTGACACAATCTTTCCTTAATTGGATAGGTAGCCAAGAATGGCCTTGAATTCTGGTCTCCCTGCCTCAACCCCTCAACTGCTGGGATTACAGATGTGCACCGTCACATCTGGTATTTTTGCGGTGCTGGGAATCCAGCGCAGGTATTCTTGTGTGCCACATTAACACTCTACCTCCTGAACTAAGCCCCAGTCCTCTCTTTCTCTCATTCTAGGCCTTGCCCACTGCAGTAACCTCTTACCCTCCATGCCCTCAGCCTCCTTCTTATCAGATCCAGTCTCTCACTGAAGCCAACGCCTTTCTTTTTTTTTCTTTTTCTTTTTTTAAAGCTTCTTTATTGTTTTATTGATTTTTATTGAGCTCTACATTTTTCTCTGCTCCCCCCCCAGCATCTCTCCTTTCCCCTTCAACTCTCCCCTCCCCCCTTTAGCCCTCCCCCAAGGTCCCCATGCTCCCAATTTCCTCAGGAAATCTTGTCTTTTTCTACTTTCTACTTCCCATGTAGATTAGATCTGTGTAAGTCTCTCTAGGGTCCTCATTGTTGTCTAAGTTCTCTAGGATTGTGGTTTGTAGGCTGCTTTTCTTTGCTTTATGTTTAAAAATCACCTATGAGTGAGTACATGTGATAATTGTCTTTCTGTATCTGGGTTACCTCACTCAAAATAATGTTTTCTAGCTCCATCCATTTGCCTGCAAAATTCAAGATGTCATTATCTTTTTCTACTGTAGTACTCCATTGTGTAAATGTACCACATTTTCCTTATTCATTCTTTAGTAACATTTAGGTTGTTTCCAGGTTCTGGCTATGACAAACAAAGCTGCTATGAACATAGTTGAGCACATGTCCTTGTGGCACGATTGAGCACCCTTTGGATATGTACCCAAAAGTGGTATTACTGGGTCTTGAGGAAGGTTGTTTCCTAATTTTCAGGGAAATCACCACACTGACATCCAAAGGGGGTGGGTGTACCAGCTTTCATTCCCACCAGCAATGCAGGAGTGTTCCCTTTACCCCACAACCTCTCCAGCATAAGTTGTCATCAGTGTTTTTGATCTTGGCCATTCTTACAGGTATAAGATAGACTCTCCTTAAGTGTTTTTTAGCCATTTTAGATTCCTCTGTTGAGAGTTCTCTGTTTATGTCTGTACTCCATTTTTTTGTTGGATTATTTGTTTTTTTGATGACAAATTTCTTGAGTTCTTTGTATATTTTGGAGGTCAGACTTCTGTCTGATGTGGGGTTGGTGAAGCTCTTTTCCCATTCTGGAGGCTGTTGTTTTGTCTTATTGACCGTGTCCTTTGCTTTACAGAAGCTTTTCAGTGTCAGGAGGTCCCATTTATTGTTTCTCTCAGTGTCTGTGCTGCTGGGGTTATATTTAGGAAGTGGTCTCCTGTGCCAATGCGTTCAAGTGTACTTCCCACTTTCTCTTCTATAAGGTTCAGTGTGTCTGTCTTTATGTTGAGGTCTTTGATCCATTTTGACTTGAGTTTTGTGCATGGTGATAGATATGGGTCTATTTTCATTCTTCTACATGTTGATATCCAGTTATACCAGCACCACTTGTTAAACATGCTTTCTTTTTTCCATTCGATATTCTTTGCTTCTTTGTCAAAAGTCAGGTGTTCGAAAGAGTGTGGATTAATATCCAGGTCTTTGATTTGGTTCCATTGGCCCACCTTTCTGTTCTTATACCAATACTGGGCTATTTTAAGTACTGTAGCTCTGTAGTAGAGTTTGAAGTCAGGGATTGTGATGCCTTCAGAAGTTCTTTTATTGTACAATATTGTTTTGGCTATCTTGGGTTTTTGCTTTTCCATATGAAGTCGAGTACTGTTCTTTCGAGGTCTGTGAAGGAATTTGCTGGGATTTTGCTAAGCATTGCATTGAATCTGTAGATTGCTTTTCGTAAGATTGCCATTTTACTATGTTAATTCTGCCTAACCAAGAGCATGGGAGATCTTTCCACTTTCTGATGTCTTCAATTTCTTTCTTTAAAGATTTAACGTTCTTTCATACAAGTCTTCCACTTGTTTGATTAGAGCTACTCCGAGCTATTTTATGCTATTGTAGCTATTGTGAAGGGCGTTGTTTCTCTGATTTCTTTCCCAGCCCTTTTATCATCTATGTAAAGGAGGGCTACTGATTTTTTTTTTTGAGTTTATCTTGTATCCTACTTCATTACTGAAAGTGTTTATGAGTTGTAAAAGTTCCTTGGTATAATTTTTGGGGTCTCTTATGTAAACTATCATATCATCAGCGAACAATGAGAGTTTGACTTCTTCTTTTCCAATTTGTATCCCCTTGATCTCCTTTTGGTGTCTTATTGCTCTATCTAGGACCTCAGAACTATATTGAATAGATACGGGGAAAGTGGACAACCTTGTCTTGTTCCTGTTTTCAATGGAATCGCTGGGAGTTTCTCTCCCTTTAGTTTGATGTTGGCTGTTGAAGCCAGGGCCTTTCTAAAGCAAGAAGCCAATGGCAGCTTCAGTCCTCTTCCCCAAATTTTTCACTAAGGAAGCACTCAACGCCTACTTCTTCCTAAAATGCTCCATACTGTCTTCAGCTTTTTGGCCTCCATACTTTCTCTTTCCCCTTTGTCTAGGACATTTTTCTCAGGCTCCTGTCTGAACATTACCCCACTGGAGAAAACTCTATGAGCAGTCGATTTAGTTAATTGCTTCTGTGGTGTGTTCTCAGAGTTGCCTGTATACCCTTCATCATGGTGCTCCTATATGGCAGGGGCATGCTTCTAAACTCTTTCCCTGCTTGTCTTGCCTGTCCCCAGGGTTGGGTGTTGGTTTGGTTGGCAGGGCACAGGCTAGATCATCATTATGGGTGCCACAGCTGCCTCCACGGAGGGCAGGAGTAGACGTGGGATCAAACTACTACCTGCCAACTACTACTGTATGTGCCAAGACCTTTAATAATGAATGAGATATGGCCTGGGACACTAAAGACAATGGTGACAGGGTGAGAACAAGGTGTTTTCATCAGTTGGCTTCATTTTTGAGGGAGGAATGGCGCTGGAAGGGACATCATGGAGCAAGGGCTCTTCACTGTGGCGATGCTAAAAACAGAAGCTGAGTGACACAGATCAGCCGGCGTGTAGGTTTGCAAATATAGCCAGTGATTGGGTCTTTACTGAGCAATTCCATTTGAGAGTCATCCCTAACTTTTCTCCCTATTACTGACCAGCTAACTTAGAGTTCCTAAGGAAGTCAGGTTAAATCTGGAGGGTTGAACAATTATTCAGTCTGCAAACATCAATTACAGGGTTGCCAGCATGTCATACATGTAGGATATTATATATAATTTTTATATTGCTTTAGGTATTGACTTTCTTAGAACATATATTCTGTATTCTACCCCTTGACCCCTAACCCTCCACCCACAAGATCATAACTCAGCTGTTAGAACTATTTGTTAAATTGATCTTGGACCCCTATCATTTTTATTTGCTAAATTATGTACTAAATTTGGTGGTTCCATTGAAATGATATTCATAACCCTTACCACCTGCCTTGCTTATCTTGTACTGATTAGTACCTATGCTAAGGCAAGAGGTCACCCAACCCCAGTGGTCATTTCCTGTATCAGGAATGTCTCCACTTTGGCCTGCCACCTCTAGATCACTTATTGAGACTTTATTGAATGGTGCAATCTAGTCCTTTTTCATTAAGGAGTTCAAATATAAAGTTTATTTTATTGGTGGCCACCTTGTCTCATAGACTCCTGAAAAGCTTCCTGCTAGTTAAAATCAACAGGGTGCTGGCGACTTGAATCTGAAGCAACCCCCTGGTTTGTGACAATTGCTGATTTCTGTGATGGGCAGTTGTGGCCAACTTCAGGTTACCAAAGAGAAATTGTGGAAGCCAGTGCCGGGAAGACACACACACAGACGTTTCACCCTTGAATCTGCATGGGATGCTACCACATGGTAGCCACTGGATTTTCTTACGGTTGACATGCCCTGTGGCTCACTCCTATTTCTCTTCCCTTGGGTATGGAATGGCCAAGGGTGCTGTTGTAAGGGGGAGGTTCCAAAAATACGCTGCAGTTAGGTGCAGATAGGTGTAAGAAGAGGAGACAAACTGGCTGGGGGATAAGGCACAGAGTAGGCTAAACGTGATGGCTATTAACTGGCTGGGGGATAAGGCAAAGAGTAGGCTAAACGTGATGGCTATTAACTGGCTGGGGGATAAGGCACAGAGTAGGCTAAACGTGATGGCTATTGTGTTTCATCAAGATAAGAAGGGGCCGAGGAGGAAAGATGACTAATTATACACCAGCGAGAAAACATTTATTGAGCACCAAACAATGCACCCTACCAGTTCTCTGAGGGACTGAGGACACGACAGATAAAATTCTTGCTTTGTGGAGCTGATATGCTACCTCATATTTCTTATAAACTTATAATTATCTTATCATATATATATATACAATAAATATATAAGTTGCAAATCATGCCCTTGTTCTGAGTAGGACATACCAGTTCTACACTACACTGTAAACTTTCTAAGGTCTAAGGATGTCTTCTTGTCAAGTTCTATCTTGAGCAGATGAGGTAGAGCTAGATAGACTGCTTACTCTTTATCTCAAGTAATTCAAACTATGTTTTTAATGTAAAAGTGAATTTAAATCAGCTGAATAATCTTATATATAGTACAGTCACTTCTGTTATATTAGAACAACCCTCCCTCACGGAAAAAGCCCTTACATATGCCCGCAGGAATTGTATTCTAATGAAATATATACACACAAGTTTTTCAAAGTTCACTATAAAAGTGCTTCCTTTGGATGTCCTAATAATAAAGACTTTATTCGCCAGTTTCCACCTGCCTCACTGCTGGAAGACATTCACAAAGTGTAGATGCTGCATGGCCCCAACAACATGTATTTACATGGGGGAAAGTATCTCAAAACAACTTGTCAACCCATGTCTCGGGTTATTCATTCCATAAGCAACTTGAGAGAGGGTGGCCGTGATGTAGGTTCTGGCTTCCGGTGGGGGCCACCTCCAGCAGTCATCTTAACTTTATCCACCTTAGAAATAAATTCTGTTCTGCTGCGTGGCCAATCAAGACTCTAAAGAGCGTCCTCCAGACAACACCTTCTTGCATCAGGAGCAGTGGCGGTAGACCAGGTACTTCACTTAGGGCTTCGGAAGGTACCAGAATCAGAACCTAGAACATTCCATTTGTCCTCTGAGCAGATTTTGCAGCTACCCTCAATGTTCTGATAAGTTTTGGACTTGGAGGCATCTAGAAGATTCTCATTTTGTTTCAGTGGCATCTGCGTGTGCGCGCATGTGCGCATGCGTGCCTGGATGCATGCGTGTGTGTCTGTGTGCGTGCCCTCATAGCTCCTCTTATGAATCGGCTTTAGATTCTGCATCTCTTGGCACTGGAGTATCGAGAGGCATTTGGCGAAGCGTCCTTACCTCAGAGGTGCTGCTTCTGAGTTTCTTGTTCTTGTCAGTTTTTTTTTTTTTTATAGGCTACAAAGTGCCTTCCAGGAGCTGCTGTATGGATACCATATATGGAGCTTTCTGGAAAGCTTGGCTTTTAGTTTCTTTGAAAGGAGCGTGAACGGACACAAAGAGGTCTTTATCTTTTAGTTCTGCTACTCAATGTGTTTTAACATGCATATAAAATCCGATCATGCGAGGCTGGGTCTGAAAAACTTCTCCAGGTGTCTCTCTTGTCTCACCATTTTGCCTTTCTTTGAGAGAAGGCAGTGACCGGTAAATGCCGTTGTTGGGTAAATTAGTCCTTTGTCCTTTAGCCTAGGGTTAGCGTCTTCTTTTTCTTGCTTGTACACTAACTTGTGGGCTTTGTTTGAAACCTGTTTCACTTCAAACATTTTCAGTGCAGCCTTATTCGATCCTGCTCAAGCAGAACCTGGGGGCCCTTCAACAGGAGAGTTCTTGGGCTAATCACAGCGCCATGGCAGCCCCACAACCTTGACCTAGCTCTTATTCCCGATTATACTGGGACCTGGTTTTCTTTACAGCAACACTGAAAGAAAGACCAACCAAGTTAAGCATTGAGATAGATAGAGAGGTAGGGGTCGCTCGAAGTGAGAGGTTCCTAAAATATACAGTTATAAACCCAAACTCATTTCCTTCTAAGCTGGGGATAATGGTCAAAGAACTTTCTGGAAACCCCGGTTGCTTGAGAAAGCACCCTGAACTTGCTGAGCTCTGCAAGCTCACTAAGCCGCAGCGCCCTTAGTACCTTGGTGATTGCTTGTGCCCATGCATTCCGTGGACCAGTCCTGGGGGATCACGGGGTCCACTAGCTCTGCAAACTTCTCCAGAGGGCAGCTGTGGGTGCAGCCAGGCAGTGTGAGTGGGTAGAGCTCGTGCTGGGTCTCATTCCGATAGTACATCTCCACGAAGTGCCCCCTGGTGGACAGGCAGAGGACAGCACTGTTAGCTCCGCGATGCTAAACTGTCCTGTGAATTTCTTTCCACCCTACTGTTGCCCTTCCCTAAGGACCAGCGGAATGGGGAAGGCTGGTTTGTTAGGTAAGCCAACCATGGAGAGTGGGGGACAGCATCCTTCATCAGAGATCATTAGCAGAGATGGGTGTGACTTTGAGTAAGAACGAAGATCTACTATTTTTCAAAGACGTTTTATTTTTATATGTATGTATGCCCATGAGTGTATGCCATGTGTTTTGTGGGTACCCACGGGGGAAAGAGGGCTCGGATCTCCTGGAGCTGGAATTACAGGCAGTTGTGGGCTGCCTGATGTGGGTGCTGAGACCCAAACTCGGGTCTTCTGTAAGAGCTGCACTACTCTTAACTGCAGAGACCTCTCGTAAGCTAGTTGTTGTTACTTTTTTTAATTTTATTTATTTTTGAGTACCCCTGGTTCCTATTGAAAATGGACATTTAATCCTCGGTGTAGCTTCCTTCACGTTTGTACTGAGGGACTGGACTGTCCTAATTTCTTAGCTCTCATATTAAACTGGCCACAGATAGGATCCTAAGGAAAAAGTCAGAGGCTTCGCCTTAATACAGCATTTCTCAACCTGTGAGTTGAGATCCCTTTGGGTGTCGAACGACCCCTTTCACAGGGGCCCCCAAGACCATCAGAAAACACAAATATTTCATTATAGCTCATGACAGTAGCAAAATCACAGCTATGAAGTAGTAATGAAAATAATTTTATGGTTGGGGGCCAACATGACGTGAGGAACTATATTAGGGGGTCACAACATGAGGAAGGTTGAGAACCCCTGCTCTAAGGGCCAAGGTCAGCTCAGGGAATAAGGAAGGAGAGGTGTGTTCATCTCTCTTGTTCCCATTTGATCTCTGGGTAAGGAGGCTTTTGATCTTTGTAAACAGGGAAAATTTTGCTTTCCAGTTTCCTGTTAATGGCAAATATAGAAATGGATAAAGTCTTACTGATTTCTAGAGGGGTCAGGAAATGTGGGATCTACTAGATGCTGGGTCTCCCTTCTCCTGGTCTGTCCCTTCAGTGTTTCTCGTTCACTCCTTTCTTTTTTCTCTGATCTCAGGTATTCTTTCAGGCTTTGTCTTAAATGTGTCTCTCGTCTCCTTCAGCAGCAAACACAGACGGGAACAATGCAAGACATCTGGGGATATGCCAACACTTCAGATAAAGTTCTCTCTGAAGAGAAAGGGATGGATTCAATTCCCGAGTCATTCTAAGGGCTCTTCCTGAAACCTGCTTCTATCCAGGAAGGTTGACTGGCCCTCGCCAACCTGTTTGTGGAAGTAACTCACCAATGAAAGAGTCAGGAGGGGAATTCAAGTAGGAGATAATCATCTGTCTCATTATAATGACCTCAAATTGCAAATGTCATATAAGCAAACTTTTAAGATACTACTTTAAAGAAGGAAGATAGTGACTGTGTGAAATATTCGTTTATGAGATACGTTTTTGTTTGTGTGTATGTGTGTGGTATGGTGTGTGTTTACACATAAATGTTCAAAGGTGGAGATCAGAGGTTGTTGTGTTTGTGTGTATATGTGTGTGGTATGGTGTGTGTATACACATATATGTTCATGGGTGGAGATCAGAGGTTGCTGTATCTCTGTGTATATGCGTGTGGTATGGTATGTGTTTACACATACATGTTCAAGGGTAGAGATCAGAGGCTGATGTCTGGTATCTTCCCCCACTGTTTTTCTCTTTAATTTAGAGCCAGGCTCTCCATCGATGGATATGGAGCTTGCTGTTTTGGCTGCACTGGATGACTGTTGATTGCCAGGATCTGCCTTTGCCTCCTAGCACTGGGCTTGTATCTGTGTGTATACACACACACACACACACACACACACACACACACACACACACAGAGTTTTTACATGAGTGCTGGGGATTTGAACTCATAGTGTGGGAGGTCCTTCTGTCTGTGTGTTGCTTTTCTGGGTTAATGAATAAAGAAACTGCTTTGGCCTGTTGATAGGGCAGAACTTAGGTAGGCAGGGAAGACAGAACTGAATGCTGGGAGAAAGAAAGGCAAAGCAAGGATGCTGTGGAGCTGCCGCCAGAGTCAGACTTGCCGAACCTTTGCCAGTAAGCCACTGCCACGTAGCGCTATACAGATTAATAGAAATGGGTTAAATTAATATAAGAGTTGCTAATAAGAAGTTAGAGCTAATGGGCCAAGCAGTGTTTTAATTAATACAGTTTCTATGTGATTACTTTGGTTCTGGGTGGCCGGGAACAAACAAGTTGGCCTTCTCCAACAAACTCATGTCCTCAATCTGCATAGCAGGCACTGTATCCATTAGGCCATCTTCCCATCCCTCAAGATAAATTTCTTAAAACACCCAATATGGAACAAACTGGTGACTATATCTCTGAGTGACGTTTTCAGTAACAGCAACTCTGGTTTCCCCAGTGGACTTGATTATATCAAAAGACTAGAATTATTTCTCAGAGTCTGTTGCACCTCGGCAGGATCAAGTATTCCATTTTAACCAATAAAGCATGAATACACAGGCCACGTTTCTTTGGAGCTGAGGTGCTTGAAAAGCCATTTGCCCTTTCCACTTAGGAATTCCTTTGGAGGGTCTGCCAGCAGGTGGGCAGCCCTTGAAGCTGTAGGTCTGAAGCCCAGTGCCTGACTACCGTCATATGACATCACAACACTCGCCTTGTCCTAGTGACCAAGTGGCCACCTATCCCCTGCACTGGAGGGTTAGATACACGAGAGATAACTTTCCATTGTGGAAAGCCTCTAAGAAACCTAGGTTCATTGATGCTGAAGGGAAAGTTAATTTTATGACTTAATCTATCTGCTGAGTAGTTTCTAAAGTGGATCTGGTGGTAAAGATACAAACTAAAGGCACACAAAAATGGATAAATTGCGGCATAAAATGTGAAAATGGAAAAATGCAGTAATTTAATAAAGTAAATTACTTTACATAATCTATGGCTTTAAACTGATATGCCCGATTAGAGAGAAAATCCTTGAAGAGCAGCAGGCACGGTGCTGCAGGCCTGTAATCTCACCACACAGACCTGAGAGAGGAGCGTTGCCAACTGAAGTCCTGCTTGGGCTACACTGTGAGACCCTCCTTCAAAAAACAAAGGCTTTAAGTGAACACGTAGTTCATCTACAGTTTCAGTAGCCTACATATGTAAAATGGCTAGGAATTGAACACATTCTCCCTTCATGTCCAGTCTTTTCTTTCAGGAGAAATTACAGGCTCCGAGTCAGGACTAGGTAATATACAAGCAAAGCACATGTTAACTTGGGTCCCCCTTGTTCTAACTAAAAAACAAGCAATCAAGTTTAACCCTTGAATCTTGCCTGAAATCCAGAAAAAGACATCCTAGTATAACCACCCGATCAGTATGTGTGTGACCCTTTGGTAAAATGTGTGTGTGCCCAAGTCTCCTGGTGGAAAAGAACCCCAGACTTGGTTAGTAACAGAGACTGGGGTGAGGCTGTGAGACACAGTGATCCAGTAAAAATATACTACAGCACCCCAATGAAGTTTAGGGCTGCACCCCCCGATAATGCAAGTTTAGGACTGTACACTCCAGTAAAGCAAGTTTGGGACTGCCCCCTTCAATAAAACAATTTTAGAACTGTACACCCTAATAAAGCAAGCTGGGCTGTGGTGAAGACACTGGCGAGAATAGAGGGCTCGAGGAAACTGACAAACCCTCTTATCTCTGAAGAGGCGGACTACTCTAGAACGGATGCCAGGATTTTAGCTGGGTCTCAGCATGTGCCCAGAGTTGGCCTTCAGACTCCTGTGTTATTGGGAGAGCATCTCTTGTTCCAGGCCTCTTACTGCCATGCCCTGATTTGCCTGCTAGTTTCCACTATGAACTCTTCTCTGCATTGATGGTAGGTGTTTGAATACGGGAGTAGCCAAGTTGACATTTCGGTTCACTTTTTCATGCCTGGTGCCCAGTTAGAGGTTCAGGAAAGAGAGTGTCTGCCTTCTCCTGACTGTGCAGGGCCCACTTTCTTTGTGGGGAGTGAAGGTACGGAGGATGAAGTATTGGTGCTGTTATACTTTATTTTAGTGGCTCCCTGCTAAGAGACTCTGAACAGCCCGCAAATATATCACGAGAAGAGGTACATGGGCCAATCAAAGCATATGATACGCAGATGAAGGCTTGAATTTGCACCAATCAGAGCACAAACCTCATGTAAAAATGAGAGTTTAGCTGGGTAGTGGTAGCACATGCCTTTAATCTCAGCATTTGGGAGGCAGAGATAGATGGATTTCTGTGAGTTCGAAGCCAGCCTGGTCTACAGAGCCAGTTCCAGGACAGTCTTCAAAGCTACAGAGATATCCTGTCTTGAAACAACAACAAATGACAGTATATGTTTCATCAGTTAGTTTTTCCCTGTTGGCACCAGTTACAACAGTCACTCTGCTCTGCCACCAGCGGAAGTACTCTGCCGTTGACCTAGTTTGAAATGGTTACAGAGCCATCTAGAGTTCACCAAGCCTGGTGTTAGCAAAATGTCTGATATAAACTATATGAAACAATCTTTGCTGGCACTGCACCTCCGGAGCACTGAAGGCGTTCATAGGATGTTATTCATAGGGTGTATTCATACCGGCCCATACTGGCATAACGGTGGTCCAGCACGGTAGCTGTTTGATAGTTTTTTTGCTCAAGGCTGCCAGAGTAGCAAGGGAGAGTACAACAGCCACCAATTAAGGAGTTAAATTGCCCCATCCCTCAACATTTTTGCCTAGTGGTGAATGAACATCAGAAGGAATGCTTACAACTAGAAGCTAAAGAGCATATCATCAACACTGATAATAATTTCAACAGATTTTAAACAAATGCTTACTAACATCTGCCCATTGCTCCACGGAGACCCTTGTGCCATTTTAAGACCCAGTTCTCTGCTTCCTGTTTGTGGAGTGAGATGTCAGCTCTCAGCTGCTGCTCCAGGTCCATGTCAGCCAGCCTGCCTGATATGATGCTCTCTGCCATGACGGCGATGGACTCTTACCTCTCTGGCACTGTGAGCCTTCAATAAGCCTTTCCTTCTATAAGTTTCCTTGGTCATGGTATTTTACCAAAGCAAAACAAAGTAACTAATATATTTGTCTATATTTTTTTTTCTGATTTTCCCAGAGATCTCCCACTTGAAAAGCAAAACTCTTCACCCCTGAAGTCCTCCGGTTCCAGATAAACCAGACCATTTAAACCTCTAGCCTGATTTTCTTTGTCCTCTTTTTCTTTCAGGGGTCAAACTAGTCATCAATGAGGGTCACACCAGGTCATATGGGGTAAACACTGCTCAGCAGTTGACTTTAAGACACCGGATGCTGGATATGAGTCGCCAGGAGCGGTGTGACAGGTTGGGCTGTTTAATTGAAAGATATTTTACATAAGCATCAGGCTTCCTTATTTCCCTCTTGGTGTCTTATACCAGAGAGTTTTTTCCCCAAGGGAAAAAAAAATGTAACGTCTGCTTCTTTTTTTATTGCCTTCATTAAAAAAAAATGTCATTTCCTCTACTTTGGATGGTTCTCCCAATCATTCTAATATGTGCACAATATTTCCCAATAAAAGGCTCATGCAATAGAAAGAGCCAAAGTCCTGTTATCCCCAACCCTTCCCTCTGACTATGAAACCAAACGGAGACTGACACAGTGGGCATGAAGCCAACCACAACAACAACAAATAGCAGGCTGACATAGTAGCCCATTGCAGCAGCTCCAGTGTCGGGGAGCAGGATCAAGACCAGCTTCTGCTATAAAGTGAGTGCAAGGCGGACCCCAGATACATGATAAAACTCTGTCTAAACAAACAAATCAGACTCTCAGCTAAGGAGCTATCGAGGGCTGGTCAGAAGAGGAATAGCTGGTTTACTTTAGAGGGTCCTGGAAGGTTGACCATTCTCCACAAATATATGAGCATCACAAATTGGACTTAGTAGGGTAACATATAAAGGACATGAAGTTGGGAAAGTGTGTGTGTGGGGGTGTGAGGGGTGGTGAGTGAGGAGGATCCAGGAGTGGTTCAGGGGAGGATGGAGGTGAATATGTTCAAAATACATTGAATGCATGCATGGAATTCTCCAAGTATTAATAAATTGAAAAAAAAAAACTCTATGAGTTTCAGGCAGCTTGGTTTGCATAGTGAGTTCCACGACGTCCAAGACTACTTAGTAGAATCCTGTCTCAAACACAAACCAACAAACCCAAACTAGTAACACCAAAGCAGCCGCTTACCCCTTTTCTTGGTACAATTCCATTATGTGGCAGGACGCATAGGGAGGTAGAAGTCCATTATAAACATCTAGCGCCATCTGCAGGCCACTCACAGTAGTGTCGTGCTACGGAGATAGGAAAGGAATCATTTTGTTGTTTGCTTCACAGGTAACAAACTTCAGCAAGTGTAAGATACAGCGGTGGTTCCTGATCCCTCCATATTCTCACTGACTTAATATGTAAGAAGAGGAACGTGTTTCTCTGGTGTGTCTGGTCAGTAAGATTTACTCATAGACTGTTTTCATCTAAAAGATGAAGAAATTGATATCAAGAAATTAGGCACCATGCGTAATTTCATATAGTCATCAAATAGGATAAATGTGAAGCAAATCTCCTGATTTTAAGTCCCATGCCTATAGTGAGCCTCCTTCCCTTCTGCATGCTATACTGGTTTTCAGCACATTTAAAAATTCTGGAGCCACTCGGGAGGCAGAGGCAGGAGGATCTCTGTGAGTTCGAGGCCAGCCTGGTCTACAAGAGCTAGTTCCAGGACAGGAACCAAAAAGCCATGGAGAAACCATGTCTCGAAAAAAAAAAAAGTTTAGTAAATAATCCTGTAATGTCATCTTGTCTGGTGTTTTCCTTGTGGAAAAGTGATTAAATACAGTGCAAATCTCTTTAATTGGTATAAAAAAATTCACAGATTTGATGTGGATTGTTTTCTTGAGTCATTTTTTTAGGATTTTATCTCTCAATTTATCTGAGTCCTCAAAATTATTTTTTATAACTATAGGTTTAGATGGGATAATTCTGCCCATTGTTACATTCTGCATATACATATATAAGTTTACATATATGTGTTTGCATATATATTGTTGTAAGATATTTAATTATAAAATTTAATTTCTTTAGTAAATATAGTATTAGTTATTTGTTTAGTTATGCTATATTTTCAGTAGCGGGCTTAATTACAATATTATTCTCTTGTTTGCTTTTCTTCAGACCACAAATAAAGCATGATTTATTAAAAAAAATTTTCTGGAGCACATGAATGCTAAGTTTCATTTCCCACAGATTTGCAACAACTTTGATTTTTAAAGTTGTAGGAGAGTATCTGATGCCAAGGATGTTTAGGGGGAGGTTAAAGATGTAAGGGAGTGGGGAGTGTAAGATTAAAATATTAAATGATTAATGTAGTAGTTCTTTACCTCAGAGTGGTTTTTAATCCCACTCTTGGCATGGGTAAGCTGTTTAATCTCAGGTAACTGTATCTTCCATTTGTATAAAATGGGAGGACATTTGACTGCCTGGGGCTGGGGCTATACTTCAGTTGGTAGAGAGCACAAACCCCTGGGTTCAATCCCACGTATTGGGGGAACACACACACACACACACACACACGCACGCACGCACGCACGCACACACACACACACTTGTTGCATATATCTGGAAGCCTAAGCTGAATGACAGGGCACACATATTCAAAAGGAGTTAGAAGCAATCTAGTTAAATCTAAGACTTTCCAGAATTCACACAAGTCAGGACTGGAATCTCACTTAGAAACTTCAAGAGACGGACAGCACTGTCTAACCCCAAGCTCACTTCCCTCTCAGAAGGACTTCCCTTATCTTCCTCCATGGGCTGTTTCTCTAGTCCTTCCCATTTCGAGTGCATGCAGGTAACAACCCCCCTGTCTTTGGGCATTTCTTCCCCTTTCTCCAGCTGAAGCATAGCCTTCCTCATCTAAGCTAACCCTTTCCTTTCCTGTTGCCACCCCAGTTTTACGTTGCACCCCATTTCCCCTCAATATAGACCAGTATTCTATACTACGTCCTGTTCTCAGCTTCTCCTCATCTTCAGGAGGATGTGTTTCTGGAGCGATGCCCCTGTTTCACCTCCCTGGTCCTGTCTTCCCGGTGTGAGCATCTTTGGGGGCTTTTCACACATTTTACCACAACAGGTACACAGGACAAGATGGCCTTGCAGAGCCTTCTAGCTCATACAGTCTGCACTGTTTGCAGGTTGCCTAACAAAATGGTGATGATGAGAAGGCCCTACATCTATGCTGTCCAGTTCAGGAGATGCTGGCTGCATGGCTGCATGGGTGCATGGCTGCATGAACAGTGTAAATGTGGATGGAACAATGGAGACACTTAAGCTTTTTTTTGCTTCTTCCTTTTCTTTTTTCCTGATCCTCTTCTCCCTGCTTTTTGAGATAGGGTTTCACTGTATGGCCAGACTATCTTGGAGCTCTCTATGTCAGTGGTTCTCAACTTTCCCAATGTTGAAACCCTTTAATATAGTTCCTCATGTTGTGGTGACCCCCAACCATAAATTATTTCATTATTACTTCATAACTGTAATTTTGCTACTGTTATGAATCATAATGTAGATATCAGATATGCATAATATCTGATATGTGACCCCTGTGAAAGGGTCATTCAACCCTCAAAGGAGCTGTGACCTACAGGTTGAGAACTCCTGCTCTATCCAGTCCAGACTTGCCTTGGCCTCATAGCAATCTTCCTGTCCCAGTCTTCTAGGTAAATGCTGAGATTATATGCATGACCTATCATATTCAGCCTGAGGTTTTGTTCTATTTAATTAGAACTGATTTAAATGTAAACAGTTGTATGTAGCTGCAAGGTTCTATAGCAGGTAGACCAGTTATCTGTTAATTCTATACCAGAATTTCCACAAAAGTGTTTCTAGCTGTTCACTGTTTTAGCAGTTTTTTCATGAGCTTTCATGACAATGAGGAGCCATACTACCCCTCACCCTTTCTCTTCATGACTCAGCGGGCTTCCTACTTCAGGATACCCAATGCATCTTTTTCCCATGTCCTGCAGCAGAAAGATGGCTGGCTGCCTCTTTGAAGGTGCAAAAACACTTTCTTCTGCTGGATTTCATGTTGTATCGTCTGGTATCATGTTTGTTGTATGCCTGGCTTGCTGCTGGTATTAGTATTACATTGTAAATTCCTCAAGGGTGGAATGATGTATTTCATTCCAGAAGCTTTGTGCAGGCTTCTACCATTCTCTGGGTGATGGGGATATGAAGATGATGATGTCATACACTTGAACATGTCCATGCTAAGTGAACACCGAGGCACTTACTGCAGAATACATGACGAATTTTCTGTACTTCTGTGACTGAGCTGCAATCTTCATGTTCTTGAGGATTTCACCGACCAGGACGCCTGATAGGAGACAAAACCAACAAGAGAGATAAATCACACATAGACTTATATAATGGTCTGCGGGCTTCTTGTCTAACCACACTCAAGAGTTCTATCTGTCGTGAGTTAACAGACCAGGCAAAAATCCATTTTGCCACATAATCTGCTTCATGTCAGACAGTGTGGTTAGGTCTTGCGCAAGCTGAAACTCAGAGGCACATACGACTTACACAGCTTGGAAAAGAAAGTTGAGTGGGTCCCATGCAGCAAAGACTAGTGAACTTATTTTTTCTGTACAAGGCCAGATAGTAAATACTTTAGATTTTGTGAGGCACAGGTCTGTAGCCACCACCCAGTTTTAGAGTGGTACCAGGGAAGTTGCTATAGGCAGAATAGAATACGTGAGTGTGGCTGTTTCGAAAAGACCTTAGTAGAACCCCCTTTGTAGCCATTTCTGGGACACCAGCCACCAATCCCTTTGTGACTTCTAACTTCAGAGTATCTTTTCCATTCAGAGGAACACTGACTGCCCTTCTTCCAAAGGGCTAGGCAGAAGTGCCATGCTCCATCTATGTCCATCCAAAGGATGCTGATGTTCGTCTTGTACAAGAATACTATAAAGGTCCGGAGGTCGGCACAGCAGGACAGGTTTTCAGGAAGGAAGACTTGTGGTGCAGTGGGGAAAGCTAGATGCACAGCTGTCCACATGGCATTCACCTCAGCACGGTGCTTAGCATCAGGCTAACACGATACAAAGGCCTCAAAACAATCCTGGAACAGGAAGCCAGACTTTGCCAGGTAGAAGAAAAGGGCAACCACAAAGAAGATGCAGGCATAGACCAATATTGTATCCATCTTTCATTAAAAGCTGGTTAAATGGAACATAACAGAAACTTCATTTACAAAATCAGGTGTCAGGCTGAATTCAGCCTATAGACAGTTATTTGCCAGTCCCTAGTCTATGGCAAGAATAGACAAATGTTCCTGAACCAGACTTGGGGGTTTATTGAGTATGTGTGGGTACATATTGCTAAGCACTGCCATCCACAAAACCAAGTACAAGACAGAAGTTCCAGCAATGGTTAGAGAATACTGGCCACCATCCAGGTGTTCTTGTGTTGCTGTGCCATCGAGGCAATGGATGCTTTCTGTAGGATTGTGTCTCTTTTATCATTCAGTCATCACATGATTGACAAGTCTCTCTCACCTAGCCAGGTCAGAACAACAAGCTAAGACAGTGTTTTGTCAAAACCATGCAGGAAGCTGGGCATGGTGGCACATGCTTTTAATCCCAGCACTTGGCAGGCAGAGGCAGGCAGATGTCTATGAGTTCAAGGACAGTCCAGTCTACCTATGGACTTCAAGGATATCCAGAGCCACACACAATGAGATCCTATCCCCAAACAATAAGAACTCTCAATAACAGAAAACTCCATTCGGGGAACAGTTTTCTGGCTAGTCAAGGGCAATGAACTTGCCCCATAGAACAGGTCAGGCTGGCCTTTATAATCTAAGGCCAGACATCTCATAAGAAGGACTATTCTGTGGAGAATCTAGTTTAATCCTCTCTTCAAACTGAGAACTCATACATTCAGAGAGGAAGTCACAAAGGGATTGGTGGCTGGTGTCCCAGAAATGGCTACAAAGGGGGTTATACTAAGGTCTTTTCGAAACAGCCACACTCACGTATTCTATTCTGCCTATAGCAACTTCCCTGGTACCACTCTAAAACTGGGTGCGTTCCTTTAGTAGCCCACTAGAATGAACCCTAGTTATAATTCTATAAACAAATCCCTACAGCTAGCATTAGAGTTCTGATATAAAGCACGTAAGGATTTCATTAAAATGCATGTTTTCACTCTGTAGGTACTGGGCGGGGTCTGAGAGTGCCCTAGCCACTGCTGGGTCTGCTGATGCTTCCCGCTGTACGCTGAACAGAGCATTCCTGGACCCATCGTTGATGTGGCTGGAGGAACGAATCTAGGATTCCACCTTCACCTTTTGAAGGGGCTTGGGGCCGAAATATACAGCTGTTGTCTGCTGGACCAGAAATGAGGCCTGCTGCTTGTATGGCCCATGAGGTCCTCTGCATCCTTTGCTGTGAAACATGCAGGATGGAGCGTCTTCCATACTTCTGTATCCTAGTATTTTCTCAGTATATCAGGTTCCATCTAAGACTCCTTTCTGTGATGCACTGCTTTTCCTAGAAGGCTGGGGCCTGCTGCGTTTGCATCAGTGTAGAGGGAAGGCTCGAACATTTTCATTCGGTATGCATCTGTGCCATGCGACTGGGACTTCTGCCACGCAGCTAAATAACACCCCATTCTTTTTTTTTTTTTTTCGAGACAGGGTTTCTCTGTGGCTTTGGAGCCTGTCCTGGAACTAGCTCTGTAGACCAGGCTGGTCTCGAACTCACAGAGATCCGCCTGCCTCTGCCTCCCGAGTGCTGGGATTAAAGGCGTGTGCCACCATCGCCCGGCTCACCCCGAGATTCTTAATGACCATTGTCCTAAATCATCAGTCTCAACCTACTTTATTCTTCTCATGCATTCCTCTTTCTGCCTTGCCTCCGGGATGGGGGGGTGTCAAAGACTACAAAGTGCCAATCCTAACCATGAAGTGGGGTCACTGATAAATATTTTGATATCTTCCAGTACCAGTGGAAGAAGTCATATAAACTTGCCAGTTGCAGTATCCTGTCAAATATTTGCAAAATGTATCAACTTTTGCCAAACTCCACACTTGTAGTGCATCCAAGCAGCTGCCAGACACAACTCGTTCTCATGGAACGCAGACAAAAAAATCCTTAACTATTACATCTGGAAGAAATGGAGAGGAACATGTGACTTTAGCCCCAAATTCTCATTCCCAGAATTAAAAATTTACACCCAGAGTGGGCAACATCCGTCTCTTATGGCAATGCAGTGTTTATGGATGATGTGTAGGGTATCACTTCCTGTTTCTTCTCAGCCTCCTAAACACACGTTCGTTTTAGTATTCACGGCCTCGTGAGCAGTGCTCTCCTTGTATCTGATTTGCAGACTGGAAACTGTAAGATGCTCGAGTGATCCGTGTGAAGTCACTCAGGGGGTGGTTAGCAGGACTGGAATTCAGACCCAGACTGTCCAAGTGCAATGCCAACAGTCTTTTTTTTTCATTATATATATAAAAAAAACCCACTCACCTCCCTGGAGTCTAGATTTTTCTTTCTGTTTGTGAATCCCATACAGCGATAGCAGAGATAATTCTGATAACTCTCTCAACTTAGTCATGGCGTCCTCGGTGGCCCAGGAGGGCAAGGTGAAGTTGTGAACACTCTGCAGGAATGGGAAAGAAGAGAGATGTGAGCACAGTTGTGATTAGGACCTCCTTTGCTGATTTCTGTTTCCTCTTCGTCCTGTAAGAACAACTCAGGCCAGGCAACCTTGCTGATCCTGCCATTTCTCTCTAAAAATTTGTGAGCGCCAGCCATGGATTTCAGTTAGAAGATCAAAATAAACTAATTTGTCCCTCCCTACAGGCTTTAAGGCTTAACTCTGGCTCAGTTACAGAAAGGGATGCCGCCTCAGGGGCAAGGATGCTCCTCATTCCTTCTAGAAAGGTTTAGGAATATTGCTATGAACCTTTGAGGGAGGCTGTGCTAGTTAGCTGTGGTCAGCTAGATACAAGCTTAGAGTCACCTGGGGAGAGGGACTCTCAGTTGAGGAATGGCCCCCATCAAATTAGCCTCAGGCAGGTCTGTGGAGCATTTTCTTAGCTGGTAATTGATGACAGAGGGGCCACTGTGAGCAGCCCGTGCCAGCAGATGGTCTTGGCTTATATAGGAAAGCTGAGTGAGTGTGAGTAAAGGGGGCAAAGCAGCAAGTGGCATTCCCCTGTGGTCTGTTTCTAGGACAAAGGCAAAAGGGGTGTGTAGGGCTAGGTGATGTTTCCTAAAAGTCAGGACTTTCATGAGGCCAGTTATAAAAATCTGTGTATTTCTGGAATCTTCGCAGGTTTACTATGAACGTCTAGTTCCTGGCTGGGGGAACGTCTGTACCTCATGCACAGTGAGTACTGGCAAGTGTTTGCTGAATGTCTGACCGAGCTGCAATTAGTAAAGGTTCAGATCTTGTGGGGATATTTTCACCTATTCAGGAGAGTTGGTTAGGATCCCCCCTAGTTTCAAAAGTGGGAGAAGGTGGGGTGAGGGAGAGCGAGAGAGAGGAAGGGAGGAGAGAAAGAGGAAAAAGAGAGAGGTTTTGAGAAGAGCAGAGTAAAGGGATGCAGGAGGAAGATGCAAGCGATGTGACAATTACATCAGGTGACATGGCCTTATTAAAGAATAGCTCAGGGAAAACCTTATGAAGTTGCTGGGGTATGACTCAGTGACAAAGCTTGGGGTAGCTTTATGACTGTGTCCTGGCCTTAATCTCCAGAACAAGCATATGAACAAGCAGAAAGTTTAGAGAAGAAAAAGAGAAGGAGGAGGAAAGAGGAAAAGGGGAAGAAGGGGGAGGAGGAAGAAGAGAAGAAAGGAGAAGGAGGAGTTGAAGATCTGTTGCCAGGACTGAAACAAGGAGCCTTAAACAAACGCTGAAGATCAAGAGGAAATATGGGTGAATGATGGTGAGGGGCTGACTGTCATGGAGACGGGTGAACTGGGTGATCTCTCTTCGAGACAGAACTCGGAAGGTAGCTCCTGCCACACACACTCATGATGGCCTCCACTCGGAAGGTAGCTCCTGCCACACACACTCATGATGGCCTCCACTCGGAAGGTAGCTCCTGCCACACACACTCATGATGGCCTCCACTCGGAAGGTAGCTCCTGCCACACACACTCATGATGGCCTCCATGTCAGAAGTGGACATGAGGCTTGCAGAGGTCAGAATTTTATTCACAGGAATAAAAATTACTTCTTTTGGCCAGAAGATGGAGCCCGGTGAACAAAAGGCTTTCTCGAGCTACAAGATGATTTCCATCGCACCACACAGGGGAGTTCTTTCCTCAGAAGCCATGGCTGACAGCCTAGCATATAGTTGTCTGACTTGTTTTAATATCCAGAACCTGGCAATTTTTCTCCCCTTTTTTATATATAACAGCATTGCTTTTTTTCATTAAAACCAATGACAGGAACCTGGCATTCCAGTGTGACTGCAAAATAAATGAGTGTCAATGTTTTGAAGAAAAGCAATTTTGTTTGCAATTTTCTAAAGGGCAGAAACATAAGTGAGGAGAAGAGAGGAGTACAGATTTTCAAGCTTGTATAAGAACAGCTCGAGTTATATTTCAATATTAGAGGCCATATAAGCAGTACATTTTTAAAAAGAGAAAGAAGATGAATGAATTTATCTGATTCAATATACATATCAAATCACAAAATAAGATTGCAAATGAATCTTTGATAAGTTCTTTTACCTCACAATATAAAGGGTCGTAAACCTTACTCCAAATTCCAAAGAGATCCTGGCCAGGGAATCCCGACAGCGATGGCAAGGTTTCTATGAAGCTCTGGAACACAAAGAGAAGGAAAATATTTCAAAACTAGGACCTCTCATCATCCATAGATTTTGATACCTATTGCAGCAAGATGCAGTGAATGATACTGGCAATGATGATGGTGACTGACATATTTGATGTGAGCTTCTTTTTCAGAGCACACTAAAACTGCAGCTATATGCTAGCTTACTGCCACATGTTCCTGGTTTGTGCTAGGGGCTGAGGGAAGCACTCTGCCTGGACTCTTTAGAAATGGGTGAAGTATAACACGTGCAAACGAATGTCCCGAGGCAAGAAGAGCAAGGATGGGCTTGACTATAAAAATGAGATGGGGGTATATAGGAGTAGGTGTCTGTGTGTGTGTTCTTGTGTATAAATGCTATATTTATTTGTGCAGGCAATGTACTAGACAGTTCTATGTTGTCATAACAAGATACATGTTCAGCTATCGGACTGTGAGGTTGGTAGCCATTTCAAGGTCTTTTGGAAGACAGTTTGATGGATAAATTTTCTGGAAGACTATTCCTTGCCAATATTAATCTCAACAGACTTCTATCAAATAAACAGAAATAAGTGTTAAAGAATATTCTATTCGTGGGGCTGGGAGTACAGCTTCATGCCTGATGCCCATGTAAAAAGTCACACTTGGTGACACGAGCTTGTAATCATAGAATCAAGGAGATAGAGACTGAGTGAGGGGAGATATAAGGGATGGGGACAGTGGCTAAGTCATCACCTAGTTTGCATTAGACAGCACACTCCTATCATGAGGCTCCTGGTACAAGTCTTAACTATCATGTGTGGAAGCACAGGCTATCATAAAGCTCCTGGCTCAATGTGTAATTACCACTAAAATGTTAACTAGTTTTGAAACAAGGCTGGCTGATGCTACAGTTCACAAAGAAGCTAAAAATATACACATGAAAATCCAGAACACAGAGGAGCCAGGTGTGGCGGCACAGCTTTAATCACAGCACTTGGGAGGCAGAAGCAGGCAGATCTCTGTGACTTTGAGGACAGCCTGGTCTATATATTGAGTTCCAAGACAGCCTGTATTATGCAGAGAGAATCCTGTCTCAAAACAACAATGACAACAAAGAAAGAAACAAACAGCTGGATAGTGGTGGTGTATACTTGTAATCTGAGCACTCAGGAGGTAGGTGAATCTCCATGAGTTCTAAGCTAGCCTGGTCTACAGAATGAGTTCCAGACAGGTTCCAAAGCTACACAGAGAAAATCAAAAGGAAAAAAAAAGGAAAGGAAAAGATAACAGAAGAATGACAGGTGATCAGCATCTTAGATATTAAAATACACTATTAAGTTATAATAAGTCATGGTTTGGCTAATCAGAAGAAGAAATAGAACTTAAATTCTAGAAATGGGCTCCATCTATAAGGAGATTTTAATACATAAGAACTCAAATTAAGATTGAGAGAAAAGATGAACTAGTTAACAAAGTGTGATAAAGCAACTGGAAGATCTTCTGGACACAAAGTATTAATAAAAGTAATTGGAGGTGTGGTGGCACACGCCTTTTATCCCAGCACTCAAGAGATAGAGACCAGGAGATCTCTGTGAGTTTGAGGCTAGCCTGGTCTACAGAGTGAGTTCCAGGACAGCCAGGGCTATACAGAGAAACCCAGTCTCAAACAAACAAAAAACACACACAAAAAAGCAAAATAAATAAATAAATAAATAAATGGATCAGAAACCTACATTTCCAGTAAATAAACCAAAATAATAAAATGTTATGTTTATCAATTAAAATACTGCACATTTACAAAAATTGAAGAAATACTTCACATATAAATATAAAATATTTTCCAGATATTTTGTTAAATAATAAAACTTTTTTTTTTAAAAAAAAGGAGTGGTCAGCCTTGTGATTGGTATAATGCTTCCGTGTAATGGAAGGAAAGCTATCAATCTGAATATGCACCAGAAAACTAAAAGACTACATAGGAAACAACATCACTGTCACTTGTAGGCGGTCATCGAGAGACCACCATGTCCTATTGTGTTTACTTTGTATGTTTTCTAATTCTTGGACCGTATAGATGTGTAATTAATTCAGATGGTTACTTTCTGAAAATCCAGGTGATCATATCTACCTTTTGTGCCACCCTGAAAAGCAAATATTGCCCAAAAGGGGACAGCATACACTGTGTATCGAAAGACAGGAGCCTCAGTTTCTCCTCCTCAAAGCAGGCGATTGACACCTGTGTTCACTGTCACTCATTTGTCAAGGACAGAGGTAAAGCACTTGGGAGGGACTGGCTTCTGTCCTGGCTGGTGGCCATCGTTGCTAAAACAAGCCTCTAACAGACACATTCACCCCACACTTCCTTCAAGAAGGCCGAGTTTCACCCTTTCTCTTGACCTTCGCACCCCAGTGTACGGAAGGCGACACTACTAACTTTATATGGACGAAGCCTCTTCTGGAATTCCTCAGATTGTAAAGTCTCGCTCTTGAGTTCTTGAAAACGAGGGCAGTCCCTGAAAGGCAGGTAGAGCAACTGCGGACGAAAAAAACAACGTAAGACCTTGATTAGCCAGAGGAGCATTGGCAGATACTCGGTGCCAACCTTTTAAGCCTCATCAGGTCTAAAGCAGCCTTAAAATCCCCTACTGTCCTGTGAGCTGAATAGAAGTTCTAAAATTAGAGGCAATGAAGCAAATGGTCCTTGGGTCTTAACAGACTAGGGCATGCTGCTGAAACTGTGATTTACCTAGTTCTCTCTCATGAGCTTGCTGCTGGGGAATATTCTCGGTTGCTCATTTTCTGTGTGGATGGCTGTTACCTTGCTTCCTCCCCAACCCCTTTAATTCTGGCACTAAGTGCACCTCTGTGTGCACCCTCTCTTCCCCAGGAGTGAGGTGAAATAAATTAGAGGTTCGGGATAGAATCTTAAAGGGATCAGCTCTTCACCGAGTTCATTCTAGCAAATATGCAGACCGTCAAATTAAGGTTATGAATTAAATGTATGGATAGTAGTATTTAAAATCTAGGAGGAGGACAGAACAATCATTGTGAAATTAGTGTAAGCTTCACAATCTCTCTTAGCTTTAACTGAAACGCGCAGGCTGCCGACTTAGAAATTTGTTGTGAGGCTTTTTCACCTGGTCTGTTTTTGCAGCCCTTGATAGCACTGCTCAAAGGGCCGCTCTTTGAGCCCTGATAGTCTGAAGTTTAGTGTGTATAAAGCTGAGGTTAGCTTCATCTTCAATCATTTCCTTTTCCTAACGTCTTTCCTCCTGCCCACGATAAAGTTAAAAAGCTGCTCTGACGGGCAGTCACACTAGATCTGGTCTACTTTCAGCCTAGATCTAACACAGACCCCTTCCTTCCTCTTGGTCGTCTCTCCTGGTCTGGACAGGTGTAATCTGTCTCAGTCACTGTCCATGCCCCCTAGCAGGTCGGTGGCTGTCCACTCCTCTGACTGTACAGTCCATTCTCCTCACAGCAGCCTCACCATCTCTAAGGGCACCCCAAAGATCAAACTGTTTTTGTAGGTCTTGACTTCCACAGACTTCTTATTTTACCTGGAATCAAATGCAAACTTGCCTTCTAAGAGTCTATGTGAGATGAGCAGTAAGTAACAGTAAGCGCTTTACCCTGCTCCCCCACCCCCTTCTTCCATTTCACTCTTTCTGTACAGAAATACTGGGGACCCTCTTCTGTGAGTGCTCCACCTTAGGTTCCTAAGTCACTCCGCTCCAGCCGCTCCAGCAACTCATTTCCTTCTTCCAAGGAATTTATCACAATCTGAGAGCATTTTATTGGTGTTCTTTATTTGTCTATAAGATAGCAATCTCAAGTGGACTAGGCTCTTCTCTGTCACACTCATGGACGTATTGTCAACAACCAGAACAAGGGTGGTGTATTAGCTGCTGCTCAGAAGGCTTTTATATGGCTTCCTGTCTGTCCTTTCTGACTCCATATGCCACCTGGTTTTACCTTTGCTTCCTTCCTTTTTTATGAGCATGTAATCTCCGACCTTCATTTCTGCATCCCTGAATTACATCAGCAACATTTTCTGAGGCTCCCACATCTTCCCTTTCTGAGCGCTGTCAGCACAGTGACTAACCACCCCTCATCACATGCAAGCAATACAGAGGAATGCATGTTTTCATCTCCTCCCTTAGCTCAGTGCAAACTCACAGTTGGATTCTGTGAGGACCTGCATCCCTGCCCTGGGCGGCCTCCTCTCTGAACTCCTTCAGTAAATGCAGCTTGTGTTAAAATCATTGCCTATCATCTTGTACTGTGTCACGTGGCTGATGCATGCTCAATTTCTTTCATCAAACAAATCTTAAGTTAGGGATGAAGTTTGGTCTTATCACTCAACACTAGGGAGTAACCTCGTGTTCTTTAAGAAAATTTTGCTTGCCTTAATGAAAAGGTAGCTGGAACCTATGGATAGATAATTTGTCTGTTTCTCTCTCCATCTCCCTCGCTCTCTGTTCCTTTTTTCATCTTCCAGTGAGCACCAGTGTCTATTGTGTAATGTGATTACCTTCTGTCTGGATTACAGATGGACTAGTTTCTTTGCTTCACTTTGGCTATGCTTAATATTGCATTTCAGGCTTCATCTCTGCAGAAAAGGGTGTGGCAAACATAATTGTCTTTTCTTTTTGGAAAGTATTGTTCACAGACATTGGTAATAAATGCTTCCATTCCAATCTGTGAAGGTAAAGCTATAAACACATCATCCTAGCTTTTCAGAAAAACATCCAAAAAATGGTTATAGTAGATTAAACTTGAGTGAGGTTGGCAGGGAGGGCTGTTGCTACAGAGCATTTTGAAAAACTCTACAAAGCATGTATGAAAAATTCATACTGCCATTAAGTCAAGTTTCTAGCAGTGTTGCCAGGGCAGAGAGGAGAACGGTGTATCCCAGAAGTCCCTGGGAAAAGCTTCCGGTCAATGCTAATGCAGAGTGGGAGATGTTGCTGTGATTTGGATATGTCCCTTGGAGAAGTCTCATGGTGGGAACTTGGTCTCCTGTGAAGCTATGTTGAGAGGTTGAACCTGAGAGAGGTGATTGATTGCGTCCCAAGTGCCCTGCCCGCAGGAACGGATTAGTGGCTCTCTATGGGTGGGAGGGAGTTGGTTATGAAAGCTAATTTTCTCGGATATACTTGCTCCACCTCACCCTCTGACATCCCCTGGCAGGTCATGACCAGCAAGAGGACCCACTCCAGATTCTAGACAGATGTTCGTGTCATGCCTTGGACCTCAGGTCTTCCAAGTGTGAGCTGAATGAACCTCTGTATTTAAATAAACGGCCCAGTCTGGAATGATCAGTTATAAAAACACAAAATGGCCAAGCTAACAATACAGGTCAGGGAAATTGAGCAATAACTCTCTTCCAAACTGTTTCCTTTATATTCCCTTACATTCTACATTGGAAGGTTAGATTTATTTATTCATATTTTCTAGATACCAGTTCCTTTGACAAGGTTCGATTTCTTGGTCAACCCACCCTGTCTGAGTTAAGTTGAATTTCTCTCAAATAGTTCTATTTAGGCAACTTGGTGTATGGTGCTGCATCCCAAACTTGGCTGCTCTTAAAATAATTTAGGAAAGTTATATTTTAAAATACTGATGTTGGGGCTAAAAAGATGGTGCAGCAATTAAGAGCACTTGTTGTTCTTCTATAGGACCAGGGTTTGCTTCCCAGTACCCACATGGCAGCTCACAACCATCTGTATCCAGTTCCATATCCAACTCCCTCTTCTGGCTTCCAAGGGCATCTGGCACACACATGGGGCATAGACATACATGTAGGCAAAACACTCCTACATGAATAATGAAATAAAAATAATTAAAAATATACTGATGTACAGGCCCTACCCTCAGGGATTGACTTGAGGAGTGTCCTTAGTCATCAGGCGTCCTGAAACCTCTCAAGGTGGCTCTCACCTGCAGCTGAGTCTGAGAGCCACCATTTCACAGGGAAGAAGACACTTTGAATGGGAGCCCAGGACTGACTGTTGTTTACGAGCAGTGAGGCATTGGGCGAAGTTTATTTTACCTCTCTGAGTGCCTTATTTCGTTTGCCCCAGAATGTAAATTTTTAATGAGAAAGGAGTGTTTGGTGGACACGGAGATCTCTGGATATTTAGGGGAGATGAGAAACCTATGTTGGGCACGAAAATCATGGAGATTGAAGACAGAACACTAGGAAGTGTGTGTGTGTGTGTGTGTGTGTGTGTGTGTGTGTGTAGCCACACGTGTGTAGATGGAGGAAGGGAAATTAACAAAAGCTGAAATGCTAGTCAAGCAAAATGAATCCAAATTAAAACTCAGCTCCTAGTCTTGGTTGTCTGAGTCTTTTCATGTCCTGTGTATCCATCATACTGAATCTCTAAGTCCCTAGCAGCCTGACTTCCTCCTACTGAATTATATAGGATACTGACCCGATCTTCAGAGAGAGCCACTGTGTGCACTGGGATGGGCTGCCAGGGCAGGCTGGGATTCCAGATGCTGATCCCCTCTGGGGGAAACAGGGCCGCAAGGTTTGTCATAGCACTCATCAAAGTCCGGTCAACATCTGTGCTCCGAATATAAACCTAGAGGGGGATAAATCAAAGCAGATGGAAAATCAGAGGAAATTCGAAGTTTTCTTTCTGTGGAGCTGCCAGGGTGTTAGGGAAAGAGCGGAAACACAGGATATCAGCAGGTTCTGTGGGAACATCATAATCACATCTGTCAGGGGATTAGATAGTAAGGTGAAAATACAATGGACAAAGCAGTCCATAGGCCAATAGTTGAATTGATCAACGACACTAAGCCAAAGTATTTGCACAGGTACCTATAAAAACTTGAACTAAGACTATATAGGGGAAAATAGTCCCATAAAGAGGAAAACATCTGTAAACAAGATCTCTGATGTATATAAGTTCTTCAGAAAATAGGCAAAGGTATAAGCTCTTCATATGTATGAAGAATTATTTTTTTTCAAGGGTCAAGTTTCAAAGTCCTGGTTCCCCAACTTGCCTGGTCATGTTTATAGGAATCGTTCAAGAATCTTCCGTATCTTCTCCTTATATAACTTCCAAGTTCATAATGCTGTTCCATGCCCCGCTATGGAGAAGAAAAGTGAAGGTTAGGGAAATGGATGTGTTATCATAGAACATGTCTTTCCTCATTGTGCGTGGTGTGAACACGATGTGCCTATCAGTTCCACAATAAAATCTCCTATCTGAACTAAGGCAGAAGAGAGCAGTCACCTTAGTCAGGACGTCCTGAGAATACTCCTTCATCGTTGTTAGCACACAATGAAGAGGCTGTGTATATATGCATTTAGCTGATAATTGGCAACTTATCTAGGTAAATGGCCCGTTTGAGGTGTGGTGGGATTCCCTATGGGTAGAACATTCAAAGTGATTGGTTCATCACATCCTAGGGGGGTTTTGAGAACAAAATCCAATTGTCTAATGAAGTTGAGCTTGCTGAATCTGAAGGTCCCTTTAAGCCTTGCAGTAAACAGATTTATTATATCCACAGTCTATCTATGGCTGGCTCATAAAAAAATAGAGCTTGTTACTCAAAGTGTGGTCAGAGATCAGCAGGGTTGGCATCATTTGGGAGCACGTTATGAATCAAATTCTTGGGCCCTACTCTTGATGAACTGAGCAAGAGAAACTTTGGGAGCACTGGGCAGTAGTGGTGCAGCGCCTTTAATCCCAGCACTTGGGAGACAGAGGCAGGTGGATTTCTGTGAGTGAGAGACCAGCCTGGTGTACAAAGTGAGTAACTTTGGAAGAGGGGGCTCAGAAATCTTTTAAAAGGTTTATTTTATTATTTTATGTGTATGAGAATTTTGCCTGAATGTGTGTCTATGTTTAACATGTGTGCCTGGTGCTCACAGAGGTCATAAGAGGGCATCAGAACCCCTGGAGTTACAGACGGTTGTTAGACATCATGTAGGTCCTGGGAACTGAATCGGAATCATCCTAGAACAAGTACTCTTAACCACTGCGTGATCTCTCCAGCCCCAGGAATCTGTTCTTAACCATCTCTCTTAGAAAGCCCAGTGGATCATTGAGATCAGCCTTAACTCATGCTCCTTGAGCACTGGTCTGCATTAAAACAAAAGGATCCAGATACACCTGTTGAAACTCAGATTCATCAGCATCTCCCCCAAAGATTCTAGCTCTCTGCATCTGAAATGTGGCCCTGGAACCCGTTTTAGGAAGGACCACCAAACGATTCAGGTGTGCCAGGCTTAGAGGAGCATTATATTGTGGTTTGTTATTAATCCAGAGCCTCACCAGAGATTTACAAATCAGGGAAAATGTAGTCTCTCCTCAAATATGAGGATGGCTGTTGCGAAGGACAGCGTACCATGGCCCGAGTAGCTGAAGATGTGGGTACTTTGGATCCAATTGTCTTCTAGCTTCCAGCTGAGTTTTGGAATCTGATTGCTACTTAAGAGACTTCTACGTGTGAATCCAGACCTCATGGTCCTCAAAAGTCTTTTAGTCTCACTAGCAAATTAGAGCAAGGAAACAGGTGTCCTGTACTAAGAAAACAATATATGAGCCTTTGTCACATTCTCTCATTAGATAGAAAGATGGCTAGGCCATGGTTGGAAGGGCTCTGACCTTCTGAAGCAGTAGATACTGGCTTTCCCATGACTTCTCTGAGCTATAATGTCTACAAAACCTGATGGTTGGTTAGGGTCGTGATTCTCAGCTTTGGCTGCACATTAAAATAAAGCAATCAGAGCCGGGCGATGGTGGCGCACGCTTTTAATCCCAGCACTCGGGAGGCAGAGGCAGGTGGATCTCTGTGAGTTCGAGACCAGCCTGGTCTACAGAGCTAGTGCCAGGAC
>NW_004949131.1:1078896-1096300 GCF_000317375.1 Microtus ochrogaster
CCCTCATTCTTTTAAAACACAAGTCCATTTTTAAAAAAAAAAAAAAAAAAAAAACAAAAAAAAAAACCAAAAAAAAAAACCCAAAAAAAAAACAAAAAAAAATTAAAGCAATCAGTTGAGGAGCATCCAAACATCCTAATGCCCAGGCCATGCCCTATGCCAATTAAGTAAGACATCATTGCTATTTTTAACACTTCTCTAATAGACAATCTCCATGGAAATCTCTCACACTTAAATGCAGTCAGCAGGATAAATGCATCAAAGTGGAAAATTCTGTGCATATTTCTCCTTTACTCAAAAAATTATCCAAAGCTGTGGCTCGTACTTGAAATCTCTGCACTTGGGAGGAAGGAGTTTGAAGTCATTCCTGGCTGTGTAGGGAGTTCAAGGCCAGCCTGTACTATATGAAACCCTGCCTCATAAAATATAAAACCACAATAAAAGAGATCAAACTAACCTGGGTGAGTTGACCAAATCCTTGTGGCCATGAGGATTCCTTAATGGGGTCTTTAGGAAAGGTATCAATGGGACTTCGGTCTCCATGCCGAAACACCTAAGGAAAGATGTGGGACAACAACATTACAAAGTTCACTTGAGTGTCTTGCCTCTACTTGTCATAATACAATTTATTAAACCATGGCTGATACCATGTTTATCCACTGGAATCACCTGAAGAGTTCTAGAAAATTCTAATGACAAAGTGCCCCCTCTCCTGGGATCTTAGTTTCATTAGTTGGGCTTATGACTAAAGGGTATAAGTCTTCTAAAATTCTGTCCAAATGAAACTCAGGTGAAGAACCACCAACATTTTCTTGTGCATGAGAAAATTATACGATCAAGATGATTGGCCATTGGAAAGCGAATTATATATGAATGGAGATAGAGTTATGTATCTAAGATGAAAGACAGATGCATGAACATACAAGATCACTTGGTGCAGACAGACTGATTAGAAATATTCTTCTCTTAATTACTAAGAACAACAATGCTCTTAAAATTTCACACATAATAAAAACAGTAGTTTTGTAATGACACCCTCACTTGGGAATACTTTGGCTCAGAGATTAGTTAATTTTTGGAGGTTAGGGGCACATGAATTACAGATTGGTAGAATAGGAAAGCCGGATCTCAGCGCTTTAATAACACGCTTCTTAGATCTGGATACACGCCATGCTATTCGGACTGCACATTTGTTTTTGAAGAGAGACGTTTGGACTTCTGAAACCTCAGTTCTTTGATTCTAAAATAGTAGCATGCCAGACCAAACTCAGTGCTATTTTATAATCAAAACATAAAAAAGAAACCTACTCAAGAAGGACAAGATGAGGTCTTACATGGAGGCAGAAAATATTTAATAACATACAGGATAGTTGTTGAACACTTCATTTGATCTGAGCTCACCTTTGCTGGTCACTTGAATTACCTACTGGGAGACCCCACTGTAAGTAAGCAAGGATGCTTTATTTCTGAACACCTACAGCACCGTTCAGTAGACACCAAGGAAGGAACAGCCTCAAACTTGAGTTATCTTCAGGAAAGAATTCTAGAATAGCAAGGAAGGCTTCTAAGACCAATGCTATGACTCTGGAATCTGAATAAAGTGATTCTTTGCTGCCCTAAACCAGTGGAAAATTAAAAGCCCAGGAAGACAGCCTACAGAACACAGAGGGGAACAGGGCAGAGGGTGGTAAGAGGCCCCCTTGGAGGAAGGTAAGGAAATAGAGCTTGAAGTTTCCCTTTCCAGCAGGAAGAACAGCCACTGGTGCCAGTTTGTGGGAGTGACTTGGAGATAAGTGGGAACCACCAATATTAGCCATTAGTGACTCTGTTTCCACAACCAGGTGCATCTTAGACTGCTTGGATCTGTGATCATTGTGCAGCAAACCTTCCCAGATCTGAGGAACAAAAGTTGTGACACACTTTCCCAGGTTACTAGCCTCACATTGATTTCTCAGGGTTTTTCAATCTTAGCACAATACATTTTCAGAGGTAGATAATTCTTCACTGTAGGAAGCTGCCTTGTGGACGATTTAGTAGGCCCTTGGCTTTTTGTATTTCCTTGTTACAACAATTGCAAAGACCAAACACCTCACCAATGAGTTAGCCAGAGAGAAATCCGATAGTAAACATTCTACCGAAACAATGAACAACTCTTTCTACCAGAGCACAACCCTTCCTCCCAGCACCCAACTACAACAATCCTTTATGGTTTTTTTTTCATTATTGCTCTGCCTTGAGGAGTTGCTAAGTGCTTTTGTGTTTAATTCTCTTGACCAGTTCTGCAACATAGCCATTATTATGATATACACTTCACAGCTCATCTTAGATAAGTAATGAGTCTAAATCCTCAAGCAGGTAAGTAGAACTAACCAGGCATTGGCCATGTATCTTTCACTAAAGTGTCTTCTTTTGGATCTCTCTCTCTTTCTCTCTGTCTCTCTGTCTCTCTGTCTCTCTGTCTGTCTGTCTGTCTGTCTGTCTCTCTCTCTCTCTCTCTCTCTGTGTGTGTAGTGTAAAAAATACATTATTAGCAGTCAGGAGTTTCCACAGAACTAGTGATGATTGCAACAGGAAGAGACCTGAGACCACGAGAACTCTCAATCTCACATTCCTCTATGCTTTATAGAACTCTCTGCTATCTCTTGTGATTGCTTTAGAAGGGGTCTCCCTCTGCATACCCTGATCTAATCCAGGCTGGTTTGGATTTGCCATGGTCCTCCTGCTTCAGCCTCCCAAACAGTGGGATTGCAGGTGTGATCCACCACACCTGGATTTCCTGGCCACTCTTACCATGTTAGTCCTTCCTATCCATGAGCATGGGAGATGTTTATCTTCTGATAGCTTCAATTTCTTTCTACCATACTAGTCTCTCACTTGATCGGCTAGAGTTACACCAAAGATGTTTTATATTATTTGTGGCTATTGTGAAAGGTATCATTTCTTTGACTTCTTTCCTCAGCCTGTTTATCATTTGTATATGGGAGGGCTACTGATTTTTTTGAGTTAATCTTATATACAGCCCCTTCACTGAAGATGTTTATCAGCTTTAGGAGTTCCCTGGTAGAAATTTTGGGTTAATTAATTAAAACTATCATATGATCTACAAATAACGATACTTTTTTTAAATAAGGAATTCCTAAGAGCCCACTGCCGGCTCCTATGATCAGTCTGTATATAGTTAGTATTTAACTTACAACCTTATCACTCTTAGAAATATCATATTTTATTGCTCTTTGTAACAAATTCAAAGTCCTTAGAAGAGCTCTTCCCCGCCCCTTAAACCCTACCTGATCAGGTCCCTCCTTCTCAATGTCTTCAGTTTATTGTCTCGCTAAATGGGCTTAGCCACAGGATCTCTCCCATTGGCCCAACCCTGTGCCTTTGCCCAGTGTGACTTTATCTGCTTTGAATGAATGCCCAGTGCTTGCTGCTTCTCAGGACTCTCTGTCTCTCTGTCTGTCTCTGTCTCTGTCTCTGTCTCTCTCTCTTTCTCAATGGGAAAACATGAAAGTACCCCTTGTATAACTTCAACCTTTTCTTACTGTTTTGTTTCCATCTCTAATATTTTCTGGTTGTGTTCTTTAGAGATTTTTTTTTTAAAAAAAAAAAATACCTGGTTCTTCTCTTTCATACTAGTTAGTTTTCTCATTGCTGTGACAAAATACTTGCCAATAACACTTAAGGAAAGACAGGAAGGCTTTTCCTCTGGCTCTGGGTTTGGATATGATCTGTTATGGCGAGGAGAGCATGGTATTGGGAATACAAAACAGATGGTCACATTGCATGTGTAGTCAAGAAGCATAGCCAGGGAGGGAATTCTGGTGGTCAGTCAGATTTCTCTTGTTTAAACCCTCCATTTTATCCAGTCTAGGACCCTGGGCCCTAGGATGAACTGGCATTCAGAGTGTGTCTTCCCTCCTCAGTGACAGCTCTCAGGATATACTCTCAGACATGCCCAAGAAGTGTCTCTAGGTGATGGCAGAGCCAGTCAAGTTGATACTGCAACTTCCTAAGAAGTCCTTGGAAGCAGAACCCCTGTGGAAACGGCCACTACCTAGAACACAATAACACACTAAAGGCCTGTCTGGATGAGCAAATGGACCCTGGGTTGGGTCTCCTTCCTCCAAGCTTCTGAAAGCATCTGGTGTCACAAGAGCTTCTGATTTTCATTGTCACGTAACAAGAAGCTATGCTGTGCCATCCTTGCTTTCAACTTCCCCTTCTATCATGCCAATTTCTGCCTTTGATTCAGAGCAGTGATCTTGCCTTGGGCTATGCTGGAGTTTTAACAAACCACCGTGTTGTCCTTTCCAGTTTAGAACTCTTGATAGCAGAAAAACCTTGGGATGTCTTTGGATCCAAACTCCAGTGCCCACACTGACAGCCATCTCCCCAGTCCTATTTTCTCCTTTTAAGGAACTAAGAAATGAACCTATTGGCAGATAATCAGAGCATAAGACAGTTTGGGCAGAAACCATGATTGCTATAGACGAATGCTGTAAGAGGCAAGGGGAGAGCCAGCTGTAAAGAGTCAGTATGCAGTTACCTCCTGCCCTGGCCACGAGGAAGATGTGCGAGGCCTAAGCAAGATCTTTCTCCAGGGCCCAGGAAGAGCAAGAAGCCCACAGGAAAGGGAAGTGGTGCAAACCGCGTGTTGCGTTGTGCACAAGCTGTAAACAGAAAGCTCTGCTATCCTGGTTACCTAGGCCATGTTTCAGGCCCCAGCATTGCCAACCACTGCCCCAGGGACCCTGAGAAAAATGACTGAACTCAAAGTTCTGCGTGTCTCGGTTTCTCTTTCCAGGTAACAACAGAGTCATTTTTGATCACTCGAGAGCAACATGAGAACTGCAGGTGCAATAGTACATGTGTGAAGTAGTATGTGTGAGCACTGATACACAGGGTACATTCGGGTCCACGGTATTTCTTCTTATGTTTGTTACTGATGTTATTCACACCCACAAACGTCCTGTGTGCTTCCTTTCCTGTTGAAGGTGGTTTGTAGCACCCAGGGCATATTCCGTTGAGCAAAGGAAAACAGCCCTCTCTTTCAAGGAACACCTCTATTAATATCCAACCATCTCCCCGAATAAGCATTTACCTAAGAGTTATGTTGCTTTTGCCTTTGGATTTGGGCCACTCTGCAAACTTGACTTTTCTCGATTGGCAACCTAAAATGTTTTGAGTCAGATACATTCTCTCTAATGAGTGCAGTGCTCTGAAAATTTGCAAAATGTGTGAACAGGCAAGTGGGAAGAAGTTCTTGAGCTTGCAAGCTTAGACTAACTCCTGCCTGGCCAACACCAGTTCTCAGGACCATCGGCTTCCAACACCCACGTCTGCAGAATGTGCTGGTTGCCAGAGATATCTGCTGCTCCTGGGCACTCAAGACTAGGGAGCCACAAAGTGAGGGAGAAAGAGCAGGAGGCTGTTTGTGAGCAAAAGAACCACTTTTTCTTTTCTAGCGGGGCATTTTATGTAGTAGCTCTCTTTACAACCCAGAATAGGATTTATTGAATGCCGGGCCATTAAAGACAAGGTCTAGGTCAAAACAAAACGAAACAACAATAGCAATAACTTGACCCTCATGTGACACTAATATGTTTTTTGGGTAATTTGGAAGATTGAGTGTGAAAAGTCAGGTGCCTGGCGTCTGGTAGATGTTTATAACCTATTTTCTACTTCAATTGAAGTCAAGAAGAAAAAGGGGAACTTGTCTTGCAAAGTCCATGCCTGTGGCCAAAGACATTGTCTAGACACAGACAGTGACGATGAAGGCAAATAGAACGTCTCTGCCACCAAAAGGCACAAAGGAACTGAATGAACCAGTATAATGAGGAAATAGCAATAGGTTTTGTGATTCTGCATCTCCCACCAACACATGTTTCTCTTGTGTTTATTGGGCCAAAGCCCGAATCTAGGAAGAAAGCGGACTGAACTTAAAAGATATGTAAATATTTACCTGATTCATTTGAGAATAAAAAGAATGAACTGGTCACATGAATGGTTAGTATATGGATATTAGTGCTGGTCACTCACCAGAGAGGTGTAAGTACTTCTCATGCATTTCCTTAAGCCTCATAACTCCATGAGGCGTTATTAGCCCCATTTCCAGTGATGACTCACAGACTGGTTAAGTGGCTCATGTAGAGCCACACAGCTAGCACTGGGCTGAATTGTCATGGCCACCCAAGTGGTCTTATTCTTGGATCTGCACTTTCTGCTGCAGTGCTCTATTATATGGTAACCATACAATA
Organism: Microtus ochrogaster; assembly: GCF_000317375.1. NCBI lineage: Eukaryota > Metazoa > Chordata > Mammalia > Rodentia > Cricetidae > Microtus > Microtus ochrogaster. Next base: position 1,085,154 of record NW_004949131.1, read on the forward strand.
ACTGTGTGAGCTACTTTCTAACCTCCTCTATATGTTCTACCTCCACGGCATCCTCATCTCTCCAGTAACCCACATTAAAATCATGGGGTCATTAGCTATTCGCCATTTCCTGTAATATTTACAACCCACTAGATTTTATTTGCACAATTTAGAACATTATCTCTGCTTTCCAAGTCTACTGTATTCTGATCCAGTTGGGTCTTCACAAGGCTTTCTTTGTCTGAACTGTGGTGTGATAGTCCCTCTATTTTCACCCCTAGCCTTTCTCCACAAGGCACACCAGATGCACAGACCTGAATGTCCCCAAGGGGGAAAAAGTGAGCTGGAGTTAATAGGTGGGGAAGACATATATGCAAAAGAGTGGTGTGGTTGGTTTACGAAGTGAGAAGAGCTGCTAACAGTCCAACATCTGTCTCCTTTCGTTGCCTCTAGTCAATCAACAAGTTATCTAATAATGAAGGGTCTCCTCAGAACCTTGGGGACATTATGGTAAGCAGCCTGAGCTGGTCCCAACAGCTATGGTGCAGTTCTAGAGACAGGAGGGAGCAAGAAGAGTCTAACTCATAGAGTCAGAGAGTAGAACACTGGCTTCCAGAGGGCTAAGAGATACATGCAGCCTTCTGACATTGCAATAGACAGTCATCTGCAAAATAAATTCATTGTTAAAGTGAATTTACAATGCTACGTTGGGTCAAATTCATAGCTATCCTTGGTCAGATGCTGCCCATGAGCCAAAGGTTGGACAGGCCCAGATAGGAAGGGCCAAACGAGGATCCACCAGGTAATGGGTATGAAGTTTCAGTTTTGAAAAAAAGTTCCAGAGCTTCATGGTGATGTGGAAGCCTGTGAATACACTTATGCCATCGAAGCCTATTCTTAAGATGGTTAAGACCATAAACTTTAAAATTAACTAGAGATCATCTACAATTTAACCAAAAATGTTAGAAACCTTTCATTTTAGATGGCGACTCTGTTGTGGAGTAATATATCCCTTTACTCTGTGTGAAGATGTGTCATTGTGATTGGTTTAATAAAGAGCTGCATGGCCATTAGCTGGTCAGGAAGAGGTTAAGGTGGGACTTCTGGGGACAAGAGAGCTCTGGAAAGAAGAACAGAGGAGTCAACAGTAGAGGCAGAAGGAACAGACATGCAGGAGGAGAGGTAAAATCCATGAGTCACGTGGCAATACGTAGATTAATAGAAATGGGTTAATTTAAGTTATAAGAGCTAATGGGACAAGCCTAAGCTTTCATAATTAATAACAAGTCTCTGTGTCATGTTTTATGAGCTGGCAGCCTAAAGAAAAGTCCGTCTACGTGACTCCAAGCAGCACTTCATTTTGGCCCCATTCACACTTCCATATCTAAATCATGTCACTGGATCCTGAAGATGACCCACGAAAGTGGAAGCTTAGCCATGGTTGCGATCGTCAGCTTTAAGTTTAGGGAACTTGAAACTCAGCTGTTTTCATTAATGGCCTGTTTCTGCTCCCAGACCTGGTTAACAAACATTAGTGGAATTGAATTAGCAAAAAATTCTGTGCTTTTTTAAGGTATCACTTTCAGCTTCAGTTCTAACGAAAAAGCACTAGGAACTCAGGACCGCGAGGGGTACACCCACACACTGAGACAATGGGGATGATCTTTCGGGAATTCACCAAGACCAGCTAGCCTGGGTCTGAAAAAGCATGGGATAAAACCGGACTTACATAGCAGACAATGAGGACTACTGAGAACTCAAGAACAATGGCAATGGGTTTTTGATCCTACTGCACATACTGGCTTTGGGGGAGCCTAGGCAGTCTGGATGCTCAACTTACTAAACCTGGATGGAGGTGGGCGGTCCTTGGACTTCCCACAGGTCAGGGAACCCTGATTGCTCTTCAAGCTGATGAGGGTGAGGGACTTGATTGGGGGGAGGGGGAGGGAAATGGGAGGCGGTGGCAGGGAGGAGGCAGAAATCCTTAATAAATAAATAAATTAAAAAAAGAAAAAGAAAACTAATCATGGGATTGACTGCTAATCCTTGAGGCGTGGGCGTGAAGAAGATGGGTGGTCCTGAAAATAAGCAATGGCTAGCATCATGTGCAGGGCCAACCTTGACCAGGTTACCATCCCACTGAAGAGGCAATGTGCACAGGGCTTGGAGGCGCTTTGAGCCAAGAATACGCTATGACTCAGGTACGACTGCAGAAATCAGGTCAACCCTGAAGAATACAAGGAGGTGCTGTGTTGTGAGTCATCATCCCTTTCTTTAGAAACAGCCAGAAGAGCAACCCAGAATTTTTGTCTGTCTGAGATCACCTGATTTGTGGTTTTCCCCTTGCTAGAGAGAGAGATGCTTTACAATGGCATCCTCTCTTTCTGGTGGGATAATACGATGCGTGAGATTATTGTAAAAAGAAAGCAAGTGAGCGTGTGTGGAAAATAAGCAGGTATACAGCAAAGCAAGACTGGCACTGAGTGATAATTACCAAAGCATACGCTGAGACTCAGCAAACTTACTCTCCTCCCTCTACAAAGTTAAAAATACCAATTCTCCACAGACAGTCTAGGGAGGTGGACGCATAGTCGTGCCAAGAAGCAGTTCACTTCATAGATTTCTTCCTTGAAATCCATAGTGCTTGTTGAAGATGTATTTCATTCAACGGTTTAAGCAGAGCCTTTTTTTTGGGGGGGTGGGGGGGTTAAAGTCCGGTATTTATAAACACCAGAGCTCTAAGTTTTACTAGGTCAACCTCCAACACAGAAAACATTGTAAGCAGAGCCTTTTAAAACATGTAAACCTGTATTAGACTTAATTTCTTCCTTTTTTTTTCATCCAACTGTTAATAAGTGGTCAAACCACAATTTCACAGGAAATACTTTTGTAAGTTTGTTTTAAAAGATCATGTAAATTAGCTGGGAAGTGGTGGTTCACGTCTTTAATTCCAACACTTGGGAGGCAGAGACAGGTGGATCCCTGAGTTCAAGGCCAGCGCCTGATCTACAGAGCAAATTCCAGGACAGCCAGGGCTGCAGAAACAGATCAAGTAGGACTGGCGAATGGTTAAGTAGGTAAAAAGGGCTTGCTATTCAAGCCTGACTCCTTGACTTTAATCCCTGGTATTCAGTGTTGAAAGGAGAGATCAACTCCCCCAAACTGTCCTCTGACTTTACATGTGTTCCATGGTGTGTGTGTGTGTGTGTGTGTGTGTGTGTGTGTGTGTGTGTGTGTATGATGTTTATGTGTCCAATGTAGTAGTGGGCTGAGCATGTACTCCTTCTTGTCTTGCATATATGAGGCTTTGGATTCATGCCTGAGACCTTGGACTCAGTCCCTGGCACTACATAAACAAACAAATCATGGGTTTGTTCACCAGCAAGAACAAGAACCAAAGGCAGTCTCCTCTTTTTTCCCCACAAATAGCTTTTCAGATTTGAGGATTTATTTTTCTTGGATTATGGAGGAAAAACAAGGAAACCATCTCCAGCCTCCGAGTCAGGGTAATGTTACAAACTGTGCAGTTGGCTCAGATCAGCTCCAGGTTCTGGGCTATGTGCAATCAACAGAGATAGCTGGAATCTAGTGATCAGGAGCAAAGTAAAAGGCTCACACAATGAGTTTGAGGCTACCTTTCTACCCATGTGACCACCATCCAGCTTCCTAACCTCTTTCGCTTGTATCTTCATCTTGAAAGCAGGAACAAGAAGTTTGTGGATGGGATTTTGTTGTTGTTTTATTTTTGTTTTACAGGATCTCATGTAGGACAGGTTGGTCTTGCACTAGCTTTTAAGATAACCTTGCAATTCTGATCCTGCTGCCTTTACCTCCTGAGTAATGGGGTTACTAGATTTGGGTTATGTACTACTTAGAACTCACTATATTGACCAGGTTGGTCTCAAACTCACAGAGAACCACCTGTCTCTGCCTTTCAAGTGCTGGGATTAAAGGTGTGTGCCACCACACCATATCATCTTCTATTTGTTCTCTCTCTCTCTCTCTCTCTCTCTCTCTCTCTCTCTCTCTCTCTCTCTCTCTCTCTCTGAGACAGGATTTCTCTGTAGCTTTAGAGCCTGTCCTGGAACTAGCTCTTGTAGACCAGGCTGGACTTGAACTCACAGAGATCTGCCTGCCTCTGTCTCCCGAGTGCTGGGATTAAAGGCCTGTGCCACCACTGCCCAACTTTTGTCTCTGTTTTATTCATTCGTTGGGTGGTTTTCTGAGACAGAAACTTGTAGCTCAAATTCAAATTGGACTTAATGATAAAGACCCAGAGTCAGATATTGGGGTGAAAGCTGAAATATCAGAGAAGCAGAGAAGCCAGTCACTAGAGTTCTTACCTCTCCAAATGCTCAGACCAAAGGAACAAGATCCTGTCTCTACCAATCCTCAGGCTGAACACTATCTCTATGAAACTTCAGACTAGATCCCTGAGCTCCTGTCTCCTCCTGTTTTATATTCCTCTCTCTGCCCAGTCATATCACTCCTGTCTCCACCTCCCTCGTGCTGGGATTAAAAGCATGGGATCCCAAGTGCTGGAATCAAAGGTGTGAGCTCTGTTTCTCTTTTAGACTGAGCCACTCTCGTGTAGTCCAGGCTGGCCTCGAACTCAGAAAGAATCCATCTGCCTCTGTCTCCTGAGTTCTGGGATTTAAGGCATGTGCCACCACTACCTGGCTACTTGTTCTCTTAATAAACTCCCAAGGATTTTTCTGAATGTTCAGTCTAACCATTTACGTACACTCAAATAGTCTCTATCATCAATAAAAGGAAGAAAATGGTATTTTTGACTTTTATCATCAGAGAGAAATTGTTTTGTTAGGGGCCAAGGAAGATAAATCAAATTGCCCATTATTTAATATTCATAGGAAGAGACCACTGTAGAAAGTGTGGTTAATGTTTGCTTTATGCAGTACTGGCTAAGTTTCGAGCTGTTAGAGAGTTGTCTTTGTAGCTTGGTTTCTCTTTAAGGAAGAATTAACTGGTAGTCACCGAACATATTTTAACTGAGAGTAGAGAGGCAGAAAGGTTGGGAAGGAAACCACAACCATTTGGCAGCGGCGGCAGCAGCTACCTGGGCTGTGGGTGGAACTCAGCGAGCTGCCACTTGCCATCTCAGAGAAGACTGCCTTCGAGCCAGCTGGTTCCAAGCCCAGTGCGACAAGACCAGCAGAACCCAAGGCAACTCCACGCCCCCTACACTCTTCTAATGAGCACACTGGCAAGGAGCTCATGCATGTCAGGGAAAGCGCACCGCAGGAGGTACATTCTGGAACATTGCTTCATCAACACAGTAGCCTGGCAGCTGGCAAATGGTTTTCAGGATGAGGATGGCGTTTTCTTGGTTTTTCTCCTCTTTCTTTCCAGACTCAAAACCGGTAAAGATTTACCAGACTAAGCATCATGATTTATGTAACAAGAAAGATTTTCCTGCAAAGGATTTTCCTCACTGGCAGGAGAGGAACAGCACGTTGAAGGCTTAGGTGAGAGGGACCCTTTCTCTAAATCGTGAAAATAGCTTCTGAGTATTCTTGCAGAAGGAAAACACGCTTATAAATCCGCCAACTTTCACTACATTAAATAAAAAATGTAAACAGCGATGGAGGATGTGAAATAAAAGGCGAGAGAGAAAAGGGGGGGAGGCAAATGCCTTTAACTTTGAAAAATGTTCTTTCCATATGTTTCTAACACTCAATTGTCTATATTTTCCCCCTGACACCAGGCAGCACCCACCTCTCTCCTTTTTTATTCATGGCTTATTACAGTGACTATATGTAGGGGACATCATGGTTTTAATGATCAACTAAATTAGCTGATAGTTCTGAAATTCTGTGCTCAGTTTCTCTTTTGCGCTCCCAAATATACACAACAAACATATGCACCAGTGTCGTGAAAAAAACGTAAGGAGTGACTTCAAAAGTGACTGTTCTTTGATTTGAAAACAAATGGTCATTAAATGGAAAGAAGCCAGGCTAGCTCCCCGCATATGAACAGCGCTAGCTGTGACTTCCCCTGTCTGGGGAATCACAGAGGGCAGGAATCAGACCAGAGGGCAGCTGTGAAGTCAGTAATGAAACAGTGCCGTCGACGGCAAATGGGAATGCTGTCTTCATTCAAGCCAGCTTGCATGACTGTCCACTTTCTGAGTCTGAACAACGGCTGGTCTCAGGCAGATAACAGAAAGGAAACAAGAAAGGTGACATTTGGCAATTTCTCTGACACTGCTAACAGGAAAAACAATGAGAAAAGTGTACTTACCAACGTTACAAACTTCAACTCCTTGGCTTGGCCTTGGTCTGGGAGGAGGGAAAGCAGGAGCAGGCAGCCAAGGCTTACTGTCCGGGTCAGGTGCAGAGGGACAGCTCTCATGGTGGGGCAGAGCTGCTTCTGGCAGCAGTAGGAGGTGCTGCACTCCAGAGGCCTCCTAGAGGGAAGTGCCTATTTAATCAAGAGATTGACAGGAAGGCGGGGCCATGTTCTTCCCTAGTAGGATTTCAAGAAGGGTGGGGCAGGGCTTGGCATGCAAATAATGCCTGGTGTTCTAGATCCCAGCCTTCTCTGCTTCTTTTAGGAGCACGGTGGAGGCTCAGCTGGAGCAGTTCAAGGCCTCCACTCCCGCCCAGCCTTCTCTTTTGCTTTCATCTCTTCCACATCTGGATGGTGATGCAGTGCTGGTTTGGAGGCAGCCACCTGGGAAGAAACCCTCCCTGCCTCTGGAAGGCTTAAGCTTCAGCGCTTAGTGTTTGAGGAAGCTTCAGTTGTGGGCATGTGTTGACATGACAAGGCTTATTCTCCTGCCAAAGGTGGTGCCTGCGTTTCAACTCTCGTGCAGTCAATAAAGGTGTTTTTAAGAGGCAGGAAAGTGAGGATGGGGATATGTTCAAGATTTCTCTTCATGCCTTAAGGCATTTGGGGTCATTTGTGGCAATGAAAAGTTGGGGTTAAAGGCCCCCTTTTTAGAAAGAATACACACAAACAATAACAAACAACTTACAGCCACCACCTGAGCTCCCACGAATAAGCCTAACAAACTCCCTCGGTCACAGACCCGATACAAATAGCAACAAAGGAGCTAACATAGCAGCAGGCCAATTGGGAAGAGGGGATTAGCCTAAGAGTAAGACAGGTATGGAGGTGAATAAGATCGAAATGCATAATGTACATGTATGGAGATGTCACAGGGAAATCTATTATGATGTAGAACTAACATATGCCAGTAACAAACACCAAAACAATGAAACAAACGAATAAATGAACAAAACCCAAGCAAAACCAAAGAAGCCCACACTGCTTTGCTTTATTGACAGTCAACAATTTTGGTTGTGAACCTTCTGGAAGAAACATATCCTTGACTCTCTAGCCATGATGTCACTGGGACTCTAAGGAAGAGGATGGTATGCAGAGAGGACACTTGACTTTCTGTTTGCTCCCACCCTGTCTGTCTCACCACTGACTGAAACACCTGCTGGAGAGGCTCGCTGAGAACCTGCAGGAGAAGTGGGTGGAGCAGAGGGAGGGCCTGCTGTGACGTTTCCGCCCCCAGGATGGAGGAAGAACAATGGCTTGCCCACAACATTGTCAGCATTGTATTAAATTTACCTGGACAGCAGGTTGCATTGCCCTGTGGTCATAGGAAGCCCTGGGAGGTGGAGTGTGGGAGAGTTGTGGCTCTTCTGGTATGGGGAAGTCAGAAGAGAAGACGGGTGCAAGGCCAAGGATGGCTGCTCAGCGCCATGGTTAGCGATGTCCCCCCTCAAACTCGTGTGTTTTGACGCACGGTTTCCAGCTGGTGTCACTGTTTTACAATGTTGTGAGTCTCTGGGGAGGTGGAGCCGAGCAGCAAGAAATGGACCACTAGGGACAAGCCTTGAGGTTTTATAGCTGGGCATAGCTGCTCACTCTCTGCTCCCTGTTCTGCCAAGATGAAAGAGTGTTAGCTGTGTATTTTTGCCACAATGGAACCGCCTGCCGCGACGATGGACTGTATCTCCTTATAAGACCAAGCATGCCTTTCCTCTCTTGGGTTACTTCCTGTCAGGTAACTGGTCATAAGAAGAAGAAAAACAATTCAGACCAGGGCAGACAGTTGCCATGGCAATCCCTGCAGTCTGCACCTGGTAACAGAAAGGACTTTCCATCAGCTACAGTTCACACAGGCTTAGTCAGCTCCCAATTCTTAACTAGTGCTGGATCCCCGATTCTGCTGAGCATCCCAAGTTCTCAGGTTCCAGTCTCCTTTCTCCTTCTGTCTCCTTTCTTGTTCCCCGAGTCATGCTGGGAACTGCTGTAGTTATGGCCTTTGCCCTTCCTGGGCTACCTGTTTCTTGGACTGTGTAAACATTTCTGATCCTTGTGTCTCTGTGGTATCTCGGTTGAGTTTTTCTCTCCCTCCCAAATGATAAGATCTTAAGAAACATTAGCCTTTTTGTCAAAACTGCAACACTTCCATTTTGTATCCACAAGGGATAGAAATGTGTTTCTTTTTCCCACCTTATAAAACCTTGATGCAAATGTTTAACCTCCAACTCCCACCAGGTAAGACTTCTGTTTATATAAAGGTCAGGCTGCATCCCCAAACTTAAGTGCCCCGGTCCTGCTTTCCTTCATTTCCTTCACACAGATTCTTTTAAAATGAGGCAATCGAGGAAGACTGTGAGGTGAGACCCAGCCACTGGGGAAAGACAGTCATCATCTAAGCTACAATAAAAACCAAAGAACGCCCTGTCCTCTCGAGCTTGCTCTTTTGCTTTTGTGAGTAGCGCACTCTTCTCACAAGCACACTGCTGCCTGCTTCAGACACTTTCATTGGGGCAGCATTTTCTTTCTTTGTGACCCTAAACTTACTTCTAACAATATCAAAAACAAAGCTTTCTTAAAGACAGAACCAGGGAAAGGCTGCTTGAATAGAAACATCTCAAATGCAATTTCTGTTGACTTAGGAAGATGGCTTCTATCTCACTTCCATCTAAGATGTCTTAGACTTTGATCATCAAGTCTAAGGAGAGAAAGATTCACATTATACACATGGCGTGCTGGAGTGGTGGCTTAGTGTTGAGTGTTTGCTTGTTTTTTTATTTTGGACCTCAGTTCCATTCCCAGAATCCATGTTAGGTGTCCCAGAATCACTTGTAACTCCAGTTCCAGAGACTCTGATGCCCTCTTCTGGCTTCCATAGGTATCCCCACACACATGGCAAATACACACACACACACACACACACACACACACACACACACACACACACTAATGGTAGTAGTGGTAGTAACTGGGCTAGAGATTTGGCTCAATGGTAAAGTACATACACTGCTCTTGCGAAAGACCCAAGTTCAATTCCCAGCACAGTTTCTTCTCCAGAGGGATCCCACACTATTGGCCTTCAAGGGTGCCTTCTCCTATATGCATAATTCTATACATGTATACACATTCACATTTAAAAACTAAAAAAACGCATTTTAAAAGATTGTACATGTCTTATAAATCATGAAAACTATGAACTTGAGCCCGAAAAAACCTCAAGTAAGAAAAAACCCAAATCAAACACAGTTTAGCCTCTTCTGTGGAGACGTTGGAAAGAATCAAGGCTGATTATGGTATAGGAATATGAATGAAAATTTTCAGAAAGAAGCTGTTCCTTCACCGGATGTTTTATTAGGACTTCACTGATGTGTAGAAGCTGTACTGTTACAGGTTCAGACTGGAATTATCTCAGTTCATCTTTAGCCCCTTAAACAATTACCTTGTTCCCACCTCTGTATGTAATACAGCATTCCTGTGAGTGTCAGGTAAATCCTTTGGAATGTGTAAATGGACCCTCACATCCACCAACATAAATGCTAGGACTGTCATCAGAGAGCATCGGACGCCTAAAGCAGAAGCTTCCCTTCTTCGCTCTGACCGCTTACTCACTCACCCCGCCAGGGTATCTAAAATGTGCCCTGGTGGATGGTTTCCTTCATTCTGTCTCTATAAAGTTTCGTGAAACTGTTATCATGTTGGACTGGAATTTGGGATACCCTAAAACTGTTCCAAGGCCATGGTCACTCATATTTGACTCTGGAATAAACTATTTTTTATCCTTTTTGAGGTGAGAGCTGTGTGTTTGCCTTATAACTGAGGTTTGTAAAAAAAAAAATAGAAGCTTTTATATGAGTTAAGGGTAGCAATAATTTCCCATGGTTAGAATGCAGTACAGTGTTCTATCCTACTGCTTATCACTTCGTATGTCGAGTGTTGCGTGCCAACGTCTGGCTAACACAGTGCTGAGAAGTCCCATCATTGGGACAGGCTGGGACTTTTGGGAAGTATATGTTCAGATAGAGATTTGCATACAGGGTGCTCATTAAGAAGGGCTCATCAACGTGCAGAGGGGAAGAAAACTAGTTGGGGTTTGACAGAGGAAGAAGCTCGGCTGCAATGCAATGTTAAAGACAGTCAAGCTGCCCCTGCTAGGTGTTTTGATGTCTTTTTGGAGCTGTGCTGAGTTGGGGTAAGAGAGGCAAGGTTGTTTTTACCTCTGAACTAGCCAGGTTTCCGCTGGGTCTTGATAGGGAGGGTGGCCTAGGTAAGGTGAAGGCAGCTCCTCTGACAAGGCTATCCTTGGATAGGATGGGAGTTGAGTGAGATGAAAATTTCTTAAGATATAAAGAGGAGGGTGCTAGAGAGATAGCTCAGTGGTTAAGATCACTGGTTGCTCTTCCAGAGGTCATGAGTTCAATTCCCAGCAACCACAATGTAGCTCAAAAAAAAAATCTATAGTGGTATGTGATGCCCTCTTCTGGCATAAAGTCATACATGATGTAGATAGAGCACTCATATACATAAAATAAGTAAATACATCTTTAGAAAATATGAAGAGGAGAGGCTGAGAAGATGACCCAGTGAGTAAGAGCCCTTACTGCCAAGCCCGATGACTTGAGTTCTATTCCCAGAGCCCACGTGATGGAAGAAGAGAACCAACTTTTGCAAGCCTCTGGCCTCCACACGTAAGCTGTGGCATCGGTGGGGGCACACACAAGCATCAAATGAGTAAATAAATAAATATGTAAAAGATCTGGGAGAAATTGACTCAGTATTTGATAGGCATTTGGGTGATGTGACACAAATCTATGGCAACGAATAAAAATTCATAGGAAACACTTTGATGCTCCTAGGTAGATCAAGGGCCA
>NW_004949131.1:1096446-1110913 GCF_000317375.1 Microtus ochrogaster
AGACCAGACTGGTCTCAAACTCACAGAGATCTGCCTGCCTCTGCCTCCCGAGTGCTGGGATTAAAGGCGTGTGCCACCACCGCCTGGCCATAACAGCTTTTAATGTGCTGCTGAAGAGGAGATGGATTGGGGCTGGAATGTATAGCTGTGCACCAGGTGGGAATGCTGCCTCACCTGCCTGGATGCTGATCATCTGATCATCCTCACCATTATGTTATTGGACTCTTAACACCTGATAGACTTCCAGCCAATTCTAGGATTGATTAGCCATCTGCACCTTGGTCTAAAATGAGCTCCTCCTAGTCAACATTTAATAGAAGGTGGGTTTAAAATACATGTTCTGCTTATAATCTAGCTATGTGTATGAGTGCATGTGAATGTGTGTAAGAAGGTGTGAGTGTGTGTGTGTGTGTGTGTGTGAGAGAGAGAGAGAGAGAGAGAGAGAGAGACAGAAAATGTGAGTGTGTGTGAGTGACGGTACATATGTCTTTTCTCTTGTCCATAACATAGCATACGTTTTTATTGTTTAATGTTCTCAAGTGTCCCCATGTATGGCATCATTAAAGTAAGGTGCATATACCTCAGGGAGTTCATTACATACGCAAGCTCTTTCAAAGAAAAGAAACTAGTAAAACTTTTATGATGTATGTTTTTGAGTTTAAAGAGGGGGGGTAGCCAGCAGAAATTTCTTTTATAGCAGATTGTTTTTAAATTGATATTTTTTGGCCCTAAGAGGAAGCAGTGCATGTTCCAACCTGAACAAACCTAGGAACATCTAAGAGAGCAGCCGCGAAGCCACATATCACACCGTTCTACTTACACAGGATGCGTTAAGTAGGAAAATCTTAGGAGACAGCAGGTAGATTAGGTTCTGCCTGGGGAAGGGAGGGAAGTGTCAGATCCTGGGGTGATAGTCAAAGGGCGTATGATCTCGTGGGCCTTGAGACAATTCTCTGATGCTTGCCCCACTCTCAAGGTACTAAGACCAATGAACTGTTCATTTTAAGAGGATAGATTGTATAGTACGTGTGATATACGACAATAGAGTGGCTATGAAAATAATTTAGTGCACAACCAATGAGGAAGTACTTATGAAAATAATTTTATGTACAGCCAATATTCTATTTACTATAAAGATGCTAATAGGAGCATCAATAAGTAAACATATTTTGTAGAGATTTAACATTTAACACATGATTTCCGTCATGATTGAGTAAGTTGGAAAAACAATGATCCATGTAGGTACATGAAAGCCTAGGATGTTAAAGTTTCTACTGCTTTGAAGCAAATAAACACAAAGTTAGTGACTTAAAATGAACTGTAATTATCATCCGACCTTGTGTCTGGGTCAAGAGTCCAGGGATGACTAAAAGGGCTTAAAAGGCCTTTCACAAGGCTGTAATTCAGTGCAGCCAGGCCTGTGGTCATCTCCCAGGTCATGTAGTTGGAGGTGAGATTCTGTTCCTTCCTTGCTCTCTGGGTCCCTCCAGTATGGTAGCGTGGTTCTCTGGGTGCACCAGCCCGGAAGGCAGGAGAGAAACATCAGTGATTATCTTTTTAGTAATTCTTAAACTTGATCATATGCAAAGATCACCTGGAAGCCTTAGTAAAACAGGTTCATGGTTGTCCCAGGAAATCTGAAGCAGCGAACTCAGATGACTAGTGGCTGCCAGGACCAGGCGGTGCCTGAGACAAAATGAGAAATGTCGGCACTATCTGTTCTGTCTTCACTTAAGATGGACGCCTGCTTATCGTGGCTTATTTAAAACTAACTTTAAAAAGTTCAGTCAGAGGACAACTTGCAAGAGCAGGTGCCCTTCTTCCACCAGGGGGTACCAGGGACTGAACTCAGGTTTTCAGACTTGGTGGCAGGAGCCTTTGCCCACGGAGCCATCTCCTACTGTAAACTTCCCACCCCCATTCATTAAGTTTTTTAGATTTAAAGGTAGAACATTTATTTGTTCTTCTTAAAGACTTAGCTTTGACTGGACTCAGAAGCAGAAGATCTCAGTGAAGATGACCTATGTCTCTTGGCAGTCTGTTCTGGGTGTTTTCCCTTTGGCTTCCTTCATTCTTTAGGACAAAAGTTTAGCATATTCTGCAACCTCCTTGTTTTTCTTAGCTCATTGTTTCTTCAGAGCAAAATGTAGGCGTTTGTGTTGCAGGACACGTAGAATAACAAGACGCTGACTCATGGGTGCTCTGGTCCTGGGCTTCTTGCCTTCTTGGTTTCAGGGCTTTCTGACAGCAAAGTTTGGTGGACGTCATCTCCTCTAGAGAGAAGGAAAGGCTTTCAGATGCTGCTAGCTCCTTTGGGCCCCCAACTGCTGAGGCACAGTGGCATCTGTTAGTCCGGGAATATCCCCCCGTTTTTACAATAACCAGGTTGAGAACACTCAGATTGGCATCCACGGTACACTCACAAGCAGACCTACAATTTTCCCCATTCCCTTGGTCTGTAACAGTGGTTCTCAACCCGTGGGTCGCGACCCCTTTGGGTTGCATATCAGATGCTTAAAATACAATTCATAACAGTAACAAAATTACAGTTAGAGTAGCAACGAAAATCATTTTATGGTTGGGGGTCACCACAGCATGAGGAACTGTATTAAACGATCGCCGCCTTAGGAAGGTAGAGAACCACTGGTCTAGAACGAGAATGCTTGTACTCTGTAGCAGGTGCACTCTGCCATGTGTCAAGATGCCTGCTTCATGGGGAAACCTTGTTTGTTATCCCCACCACTGATTCTGACCACGGGAACCTTCCACTCTTCACCAAGAGCATCGGCAGCTACTTTCATGGCCTTGTGCTTCTCATAGAAAGAGCGACCTTTGCGTTCATCATCCACTTCAATGAGCTGCTCGTAGCCTGTGGCTGGGGCGGAGATATTCAGCTTCATCTTGACATGGCTGAACGCCACAAGAAAGAGTACCTGTTAATTTTTTGTTTAATGTTTTGTTAAAACAATCATGTTGATATTAGAGGTTTTCGACAGCCCCTGAATTTAGTGTACAAAGTGAATGGCTCATTTATGTCCCCCTGATTCCCAGCCATCACTCTGTTTGGGAGACAGGCCATAACCGCTTCTGTTTCCTCTTGAGATGAAACGTCCTAACCTTTTCTGATTTCAACCAACAAGAAAATGCAGGCTTGGATGAGATGAAGCAGACACTGGCTAATTGTTCTGAGGCTTCTGGATGTCAAGGAACCTTCTGCTTTGATCTCTGAGGCTGAACTAAACGGCCTACAAGCCACCTGCTGGACTTGGCCTACAAACAGGTGTCCTCAAATTTTTCCTGCTTGTAGCAAAAGGGTCCAAGTGCATTCTGAACCTCACCCTTATACCCATGGAGAAACGTAGCCACCACCCCTCATGACAGAAGCCTTTCTTTACAGGAAATGGAGACCATCATAGAAAACCTCAATGGGATACAATGCACAGATCAATGGATCATGGGAAGTCCAGGCCTAACGGATATATGTACATCAAGGCTCCTGCATTTATGGACACTAGAAAAGTGTAGAGAAAGAGCCAGAATACTGGGATCTTAGGGGAAAGGTCTATCTTAGAAATGGCTGTATAAACTAGACTGGTGCAATGACAATATCAATAGATAAGCTAACAGAGAAGGAGAAAATTCTCATTAGGTTCCACCCCCTAGACAAAGAACTACAAGTAACTAACCACTGCTGAGAGGGGAATTAGCCTCTTCCAGGGATGAGGCCCCAGTTGGCTATCTAATACAAAGTAGTCAACCCTGAAACCACAAACACACAAACAACAAACATCGACTCAGCAGATTGTAGTTATAATTTGTGAATATTTTATATGTATATAAAAATAATAAAAGAAAAAATAGTTCCCAATTTGAGAGTAGGGGGCATAAAAGGAGTTGGAAGGAAGACATGGGAGGAGGTGAAGGGAGGAGAGGGAAGGGGACAGTGATGTAATTACATTTCAATTAAAAGTGTGTAAAAAGGGTTTAAATACCCTGAGGGAACAGAGCTCTTGGTGACATCATCTAGGAGTTCTGGAGACACAGAAGGGATTCTGCAGCTCTGAAATTACCGTGCAGAACAAAGCAACCATTTATTACTGGGCGGAAAAACAAAGTCCTTACATTTTGCGGCCGTCCATCTGGAGTGTCATGCAAGGATTTGATGCTTGGAACGACATGGCAAATATCCTATCTCGACTCCACCTATACTACAGCCTTAAAAGGTCAACAAAATCCAAAACTTTAAAATGTCTGGCAATTTTTAAATTTGTGGCAGAGTCTCATGTAGCCCAGGCTGGCTTTGAACTCACTCTGTAGCCATGAACGAATGCCTCTGAACTTCTGGTTCTCCTGCCTCCAACCTTCCAAACGTCGGGACTATAGGACTGAGCCCCACACCTAGTTTACACAGGGCTGAGGGTTGAGCTCAGGGCTTCATACATGCTGGGCAAGCATCCTACCCATTAAGCTGTTTCCCTACCCCTGTAGCCCCAGTGTCTACTACATGCTAATTCTCAGTTGGTTACCGGATGCCCGTGGATGTAAGAATGTAGATAGACTTCCCAGAACACTCTTGTTAAGTGAGAAGTCGTCTTTGTTGTACAGCCTGTTTGTTGTTGCTGATGTTTGTTTGTTTCCCCCATACGCTTGGTTGGTGTAGATGAGAGAACAGCAGCGACCCAGCACAGGTAACCGGGCCAGAGCCTCCCTTCCGAAAGAGCCGATGATAGACTGTGATGGCATGAAAAAGATGAAAAAGAACTCTAATTTGATAATCTTAAATAAATGTTGTGGTTTGAACAAAATGTCTCCGATAGGCTCACGTTTGAAGAGTTGGTTCTCAACTACTGGTGCTTGTGTGGAAGGTTGTGAAAGCTTTGGGGCAGTAGAGTTGTTCAGGAAGTAGGTTAGGAAGTGGGTCACTGGAAGCCGGCCATACTGGTGTTATAGCCTGCTCCCCGCCTCCTGTGTTCTGTTTTGTGAATGAGGAGGCTTTGGGACCAGCTGCTGCATGTACCTACAGCCCTGCCTTTCCTGACATGATGACTGTCCCCTAGACGTGTGGGTAGCTCTGCCTTCCCTGACATCATGACTGTCCTTTAGACATGTGGGTAGCTCTGCCTTCCCTGACATCATGACTGTCCCCTAGACATGTGGGTAGCCCTGCCTTCCCTGTCATAATGGCTGTACTCTAAAAGTGTGAGCCAATATAAAACCGGCCTTAAGTTGCTTCTGGTCAGGTACTTGGTCAAAGCAATGAGCAAATCAACTGGTGGGCTGTTTGAGAAGACAGGAAGAAGTAGGGAGGAGGGCGCGGGTGATACAGAAGGAGCTGGAGAAAGAACGTGGGAGTGGGAATAATCAAAACCCATTGGGGATGTGTATAAAACTCGCAACGAATAAAAATTTAAAAAGAAAGAAAAGCAGGGCTGGGAGATGTTTCAGCCATTGAGAGCACTTGCTGCTCTTTCAGAGGAGCTGGGGTTCAGTTCCCAGTACCCACGTGGTGACATTATCCATAACTCTAGTTCCAGGGACTCCAATGCCCTCTTTTGGCCTTGACAGACACTAAGTGTGAATATGGTGCACATATATACAGGTAAGAAAAATGCTTATACACATGAAATAAAATGAGTTTTTAAAAATTAGGAAAAAAAAGGCAACTTAATACAGTAAGTAAGACAATTCTTGACTTTGTGTAACTGCACAAAGGGAAGGAAAAGGTTACTGAAGACCCGGAAGAAACTTCACCGGAGTCCACGCCATCCACCTTTCATTCATCTGCAGACTCACTTCTCCAGCTCTACCTGCTTCCAAGGCAAACAACTAGGACTTGTCCGATCGTGACGGAAGAAGAAAGGGCTCTTTTCCAAGTGCAGTTAAGATCCCCAGGGAAGAGTCTTCGCTCCTCTCCCTCCGCTCCCTGCTCCCACCACGTGTTCCGGCGCTCATTCTGACTCACCCAAGTGTCCGCCGAGGCTTATACGGGTCAGGACTGATCTAGGTGTTTGGAATGCTGAAGCAAACAAAACAGTCCCTTCCACGAAGCTCACATCTCAGTAGGGAGAGGCAGAGAATAGATGTGTCAGATAGAACTATGGTGAGAACAATGACACAGGGCGACAGGACAAGTCACAAGGTGAGTGACGTCATGAAGTTGGGCCACTTTAGCTGAGAGGGTTTCTCTGAGGTCTGAGCAAATCAAGATCATGCGCCATCTGGAACAGAGCATGCCAGGGAGAGGAGACAAATGTGAAAACCGAGTGAGGTTGTGGCGTCTGAGAGAGGTAAAGCCAGTGTGACTGGAAATGGTGACCTTGGGGAAGAGTAGGAGGTATTGAGACTCAAAACAGAAGGTGTCAAACCACAGAAGAGCTTGCTTGCCGTGGTGAGAAGTTTGTTCTTAACTCTGAACGCAGTGGGAAGCCAAGTGGGGAATTTTAATCAAGGGAGTGATATGTGTTAAAAAGTCGTGGCTGCTATTTACAGAGAAAAGATCAGAAAGGAGCAAAAAAGAGATCACACATGGCCAGGAGGTGCTCACAGTGGCCTGAGAGGCAGACGGTAGTAACGGGAACTGAAGTGGACCTAGAGGAGATAAAAAGAAATAGAAAGAATTGAAAAAATGCTTGGAAGGAGTAGCTGCTGGTATTGAGAGTGAGATTTGAGAGAGAGGGTGAGGTTCAAGGACCACTCCAAGGCCGCGGGCTTGAGGAACTTAATGGCTACCCTCTTACTAAGGTCACATATTTGTACCATGAATTTTGAAGAACCCTCTGCATTTTCACATAGCAAGGAGTCCAGCATGTCATAAAAAAAAAAACGAAGCTTTTTTTCATCTTTAGAACAGTTCTGTTCATCATCTCAAGATGTCCACCACCATTCTAGATTCAGCTCCACCCTCAGGGCACAGAAGCATCACCATAGCACCCCAGCATGCAGGAACAAAAGCATCTGCAGAAAAAAAAAATTCTTTCTATGTGGCTGACAAACCAAGGAGAAAAATGTTGCTACTTTAAGAGTGGTGTCTGAGTTACTGTTTTCTTTCTGTGAAGAAACAACATGACAAAGGCCATTTCTATAAAAGAAAGCATTTAATTGAGGGCTCGCTTACAGTTTCACAGGGTGGGTCAATGATTGCCATTTTGGGGAGCACGGTGGCAGACATTTGAAGTGAGAAGAAGTCTTGGAGACCGAAAGCCCAGCCTAGAGGGTCCATGCTGCTTATAGAGAGGGAGTGTCAGAACTGAACTGGAGAAAACCCAGCTGGTGCTGGCTAAGAACGGATTGCATCTTTGCCAGCTACGGCCGGCACAGTTTACTCCGCGTTCACTGGGCATTGGGAACAGCGGTTGACTTTTTCCACTCCAGGTCTGCCCGCCCCCACAGCTTAAGAGTCCAGTTCCACAAGACTGCCCTGTACTTCAGAGGACGATCAGTAGCCCCAGATTGTGATCTGTGCTTCTGACCAACCTGCTATTACAGGGCTTCCAACAGCCCGTTCCTCGGGTCCAGTTAATAGAGATAGTTCTGCTTATCAGTTTAGTTTAAAAAGACATTAAGGCAGTGAAAACAGGCAGCTGAGGAAGAAGGCTAGGTGTTGTTGAAGGGGTGCAAGGGCTTCCACGTCCCCTTGGGGTGCGTTAACCACGAACTGCAGCTCAGTGGTTCTCCACATCATGACTTTGCTTTTTTGTTATTTTATCTCACAAAGTCTTCATTGTGTGCATATGGTTGATTCCAGCACTAGCCATCTGTGATCAACCCAATCTCTAACCCCTCTCTCTTCTCGGGGACCAGGGCCTGACCAACAACCTTCCAATCTCATTGCTTTTCTGGTAGATCAGCACTCCACCCTGAAGCGGTCTAGAAGCTTGCCAAGAGTTGCCTTCTTAGGTATTTTGACTACTCCAGGAAACTCCCCAGATTTTAAGAGCTTCCCATCAGGCATTCCTTCCTTCAGGAAATCACGAAGGCTCTGTGTCAGCCATCGGGATCAGAGACTGTTAGGATGGGAGGTTTACCTAATGCTAGGAAGCGCCAGCTCAAGATCTGAGCTCAGAGCCGGAAATGATTCTGGTTCTATTGCATAGCAGATCTGCTGTGCCCATGCCATATTGAGTGCTGAGAACCAAACCCACTTAGGTTCTCTACAGGAACAGCAAGTGCTCTTAACCACTGAGCTATCCATCCACCAACACCCCAGCTTCATTCTCAATGTGAGACACTACCAGTTTCTTTTCAAAATCAGAACTGGACTTACCATGTCCCTGTATCATGACTATGAAATCAAATCAACTTTAGAATATTATCAAGAAGGAGAACAAAGACATGACCGTAGGAGGTGCCCTTAATTAGCTGGGCTATGGTAGAGAATCTGAATAAGTGAATGCTGCCATATGAAAAGCCAGACCTCCAGTGCGTCCAGGCTGTGCGTTTAGCCCCCACATCCCCAGATTTTTAAAACATTCTCTACTCTCCATGATTCTATTTCCTTCGAAGACATTGTTTCTTCTTTATTTTTCAACTGTGACTGTAAAGGTCCTGAGAATAGCTCGTCTGTGCCTCCACCTCCCCGCCTCCTGAAATGAAGGATGGATTATTTGAGCACAGCAGCACACATCTGTTACTGCAGCACCTGAGAGGCCAAGGCCACAGGAGCAAGGCTGGTGTACAAGCTAGAGTGGCTGAATTGATGACTTCCTGTGTTATAAGACTATTCATCTCACCGTGTTCTGTATCCCACTGCCTCGCTCGACTCAAAGGCTCTTCTCCGTTCTCTGTATTGCATCGGCAGGAAAACTCAGGGCTTCCATGGCAGTTTGACATCCCCATCAACCTCTCTATTTCCTGTTCTGTTTGCAGCTAAATATCTTCAGAGTCCTTAATGGTGGCTGTCTTCCACTCTCCTCTCAAGTGACTCTGACTTTACTCTTGTTTCCATCAGTCCAGATGTACAGCCCACCACAGTGGACATGACTGCATCAGCTCAAACCCAGAGGCCACGACAGTGGACATGACCGCATCAGCTCAAATCCAGAGGTTACCACAGTGGACATGACCACATCAGCTCAAATCCAGAGGCTACCACAGTGGATATGACTTCATCCGACCAAATCCAGAGGCTACCACAGTGAACATCACCGCATCTGAACAAACCCAGAGGCCACCACAGTGGACATGACTGCATCAGCTCAAATCCAGAGGCCACCACAGTGGACATGACCGCATCAGCTCAAATCCAGAGGTTACCACAGTGAACATCACCGCATCTGAACAAACCCAGAGGCCACCACAGTGGCCATGACTGCATCAGACCAAATCCAGAGGCTACCACAGTGGACATGACCGCATCAGCTCAAATCTAGAGGCTACCACAGTGGATATGACTTCATCCAACCAAATCCAGAGGCTACCATAGTGGCCATGACCACATCTGACCAAATCCAGAGGCTACCACAGTGGACACGACCACATCAGATCAAAACCAGAGGCTACCACAGTGGCCATGATCACATCTGACCAAATCCAGAGGCTATTTCTCTGTCATCACCTTTCTGCTAACACTCGCAACTGTTAAAACTGGCCACTTCTCCTTGAACTTTCTCTTCCCTCTTCTTCTGTGCCATGGTGTTACTGCCCTTACCTCATTCCAGGCCCCTCCTCCTCTGTTTGAATCTAATACTGGAGTTCCCCAGCACCCTTCTCTTGGTCTTTTTAAAATTCTAAACCATCAGTGGGATATACTTGGCATAAGACTAATTTACCCACTTCAAGTACACAATTCTATAATTTTTTTAAAAATAAATATATGATGTTGAGCAGCCATCACCACAATCCAGTTCTTGAACAACCCCTTACCCTAGTATCTTCCTTGCTCATCCACAGCTAAAAATTTCAGTCTTTACCCAGTGCTTACCGTTTTCTCTACTGCCACACCCTGTAGAGATGACCTCATACCGTCCCATGACTTTATAAACTATCCATATGTCTAGGATAATAGATGAATGTCCTCAGTGCCAGCCATTCTCCTGACTCCAGGCTCATGGACCAATGGCCATTCTGGTTCCCAATAGCATCTCGGACATGTGACTGCTGTTTGTTTCTTCCCAAAGCCTCTTTAGCAGCAGAATCTGCAGCAAGCTTTGGGACTTCATTGGGGCTGACTTACTGGTTCAGAGGATGACTTCTTTATCATCCTGACAGGAAGCATGTGGTGTGCAGGCAGACATGGTGCTGGCGAAGGAGCTGAAACTTTTTCATCTGGATCAGCAGGCAGCAGGAAAATGAACGAGCCACTGGACCCGGCTTGAGCTTCTGAAACCCCAAAGCTCACCCCCAGTGACACACTTCCTCCAGTAAGGCCACACCTACTCCAACAAGGCCATGCATTCTATTCCTTTGAAATAATGTCACTCCTTATGAGTTTAGGGAGGGCATTTTCATTCAAACTACCACAATAAACATAATATATACTCACATTACAATATATGCTTTAACTTTCCTCCATATTGAGCTCACCCATCATCAAAGGAACTCACATAACATAATAAAGAACAGACAAACTCATCACTTTGACATTTTGATCCACAGCTTCATTGTGATGTTGTTTGGTTAATCTTGGTTGTTAACGTTGTCAACTTGCTGGAATTTCGAGGCTCCATAGTGACACATCTGTGGGTATGTTTGTGAGGAGTTTTCTAGATTAGGCTCGTTGACATGGAAACTCATCCTAAACGTGGACAGTACCATTTCAAGGATAGGGTCCTGGATTGAATAAAGAGGGTCCAAACCTTTCTGCTTCCTGACTTGGATTTAACGTGACCTCAAGCACCTGTTACCATGACTTCCCCTCTAGGATGAGGGTACCCTCACCCTGTAAGCCGAAATAACTCCCCGCCAGACATTTTGTCTCCAAATGAGAAAAGTGCCTAACACATATTGCCGGAGTTCGAGAGATTCCTAGCTGTTCCCTTAGCCCAGAGAATATGGGGGATATGCCTTCCCCATAAAACCAAACCACCCTAACAGACCAGGCTACAGTTTACACACCTGAAGAAGCACAGGGTGGCTAGGCCTTGGTTGCTTGTCATCACCTGAAGCTTGGTAAAACATGTAGGCTTCTGCCTCCGCTCCCAGAGATTCTGATTCTTAAGAGTTGGAGGGGTGGAAATGGGGATTGTAAATAAGTACCCCAAGGGATGTTGTTGAAGATGGTCTGTGAACCTTCTGTTAAAGATACTGCCATCAGGGCTGGAAAGATTGCTCAGCAGTTAAGAGCATGTGCTCTTCTTCCAGAGGACCAGACTCAGTCGGCTTACAACTGCCTGCAATTCCAGGGGTCCAGCACCCTCTTCTGGACTTTGCAAGCACTGTGTTTACACGTGTACATACCCTATCCTCATATAGACGTGTAATTAAAAGTCTTAAAACAAAAACAACAAGACCTACTGTCGTAGAGAAGGATTCTGGTTAAGAAACCCATGAAGAAATCGCGGTGTGATAGTTCTTCGTTACTGACTCCTCTTGCCTGTCAGCTTGAGGGACT
This sequence comes from Microtus ochrogaster, assembly GCF_000317375.1. Taxonomy (NCBI): domain Eukaryota; kingdom Metazoa; phylum Chordata; class Mammalia; order Rodentia; family Cricetidae; genus Microtus; species Microtus ochrogaster. Next base: position 1,107,995 of record NW_004949131.1, read on the forward strand.
GAGAAGTACCCGCTGATTAATGCAGCACGCCTCTGGGTGTAGGGAGGGCATTTCCAGAGAGGATTAACTAAGCGGGAGGCTGCATTATGAAGGAGGGAAGTGTCTCATTGTAGGCGGGGGAATCCAAAGGAGGTGAAGAAAGGAAAGGAGAGAAAGGAGGAGCCTCTCATTATTTTGTCTATATCGTAGGTCAATACTTTCCAAAGGTATCATATATTTGAAAAACGCTTAGTAATTGCTTTTGGTACCTTAGCTGTTTAACGTTTGTGTATTTTCTCCTATGCCAAGTTACACTGAGATGAATACCTCTCTATAAGTGTCCTATAGTTCTAGATGGTTGCCCAAGCAGATACTGTAGAACTGTAGCTACTGAATCAAATGATAAACACTTTAGATATGTTCTTCATAATATTAACAAATTATATTTTAGAAAATGTATATTATCGTTGAAAATCCTACAGGTAAAACCTACTTGAAAATGTATAGTCTCCATACCGCAGTGTCTTTTCCTCCCCTCCTTCCTCCCTTCTTTCCTTTGTTCCTTCTTCCTCCCTCTTCTCATTCATACTAATTTGACGTGCAAAAAAGATCTATTGTTTCATTTTATAGACTTCAATTTTTGGGAAACATAAAAGCTTTATTTCAAATTTATTTTTTCTTGATCATTTAATTTTTTTTTGATGAATTGTCTGTTAATACCATTTACCTATTTTATGTTGCAAAGAGGAGGGCCTGCTTGTTTGTCCTGGCCACCTGGCTAGCTTAGCCCCGAAATAACCACATAAAAACTGTATTAATTAAATCACTGCTTGGCCCATTAGCTCTAACCTCTTATTGGCTACTCTTACATATTAGTTTAACCCATTTTTACTAATCTGTATATCACCACAAGTTTGTGGCCTACCAGCAAAGTCTCAGGAGGTCTATCTCTGGCAGCAGGTCTATGGCATCCCTCGACTCTGCTTTTTTTTCTCCCAGAATTCTGTTTAATTTTCCCCACCTACCTAAGTTCTGCCCTATTAAGGGCCCAAAGCAGTTTCTTTATTAACCAATGAGAGCAACATAAAGACAGAAGAACCTCCTACAACAATTTTACAATGTTTAAACAACTTTTACATTTAGTCTCCCTACCTGAATATTAAATCTTTTATTTATAGAAAATATTTTTTTTATTTTATTTGACTCAATTTGCTGTTATTATTTATGGCATGATAAAGTATTAATAAATTCTTACATAATCATTGTGTAAGTGTTTTAGTTAAACTTGTTAGCCTTGGAAAATGGCTAGTCAATTATTTACTAGAGCTCTGGCATGGGTCAGTGGGAGGAGGTTAAACTGAGAGTCAAGCCAACACACTTTCCAAAGGGAACACCCAGGGTTTGCCGAAACCCTTCTAAATGGTATCACTATGCCTCCCAACAACCTTGAAAGGTTCTTTCTAAACTGATTGAAGCCTGGAGTTTCCTAAGCATTGTGGTAGGTTCTGGTGAGAGAGAAAGGCGAAATAAATTCACTCTTGGGAAACATTGCCGAGCAAGGCTAGTGAGATCAGATAAACTAGCAATTGCCAAACAGGTGCTACAGCCAACCAGCTCAGAAAAGCAGCCCCTGGGCTGTGTGTGTGAGAGTGAGTCTCACTCTGAAGTTAAAGGCAATCTGTCCTTACTTTCTACACACCTGGGTCAGTCTTTAGCAAGCCCATCCCAGCCCTGGAGGTGACCCTCCCCACGCGGCCTCCACCTTGGGCAGGTACAATCACTTCCATCTTGTCTTCACGCGAACTATGGCTTGCTCTCACATGGTCTCAGCCCAAGCCCATTTTCTGTCCCCCTCTGCCCTGCAGTAATCCACTGTGTGCCTCACAGACAGGAACACAGCGTGCGGCTTGGAGCAGAGGTGTTTCTGGTTTCCAAATGGACCCTTAACAGATCTGTCTGGGTTGGCTGATGGTCTCGTTAAAATAATATTGTTCTTTTAAGAACGTGTCTGCTTTTTGTCTTCGTGCTTTGATTATGTGTCTGTTCCTTTGTGAGGCCTTAGCAAGAGGCTGAGAAACTTAACTATGGGTTAAAACGCTTTATATTTTAACTCATATGGTTATCAAGCGTTTTCATGTCAATTAAAGTCATATTTAGAGGGGGACTTTTAAGTCTTAAGATCTTTAGATCCTTTTGAGTGCGCCCAACTCATGGCTTGTGGGCTACATTGTGGCCAAAGATAGTTAGAAATGAGGCCCAACACAAAAATGGTGAATTACTTAAAATAGTATTCAGTTGTGTGTACGTATGTGGTGTGGGTGGCCTTATTGTAACCTCAGTTGCTTGGTTCTTGAGTGTAAGGTTTATAGATGACAATGTCATGTTGCGGGTTTGGATTCATCTCTATAGGCGTGTCACCACTGCATGCTCCAGCAGGGATGGGGCACAAGTATAGGCTGAGTCTAGATCCCACCACAAGCCTATTTCCTCGCCAACAACACGAGGCTGATAAAAAGACTGCTTATTCAAAGCAGTTTGCAGAGCCTGACCAGTAAGGAATATACTCAGTGATTGAACATCCATCTTCAAACATTCAGCTAACAAAAACAAGTGCGGCATCCGGTACGTGGCAGACCAGTTTTCAGTGGGAAGAATACGGCAGTGAACCTACAAGCATAGATAGTTCCAACAGGTGGAGAAAGACTCCATATTCCTTGCACACAGCTGGGCATGGAAGTGACAGACACCACTCACACACATCTATGACATGCTTTCACACACATGTAAATTGTATGAAGAAAATTAACCTGGAGGAAAGAGGAGATGAAGCCAAGGTGAAGACATGGGAGACCTTTTTGGATAAGCATGTGGCTTATGAGACTTTCATCTCTCTCTCTCTCTCTCTCTCTCTCTCTCTTTCTCTCTCTCTCTCTCTCTCTC
>NW_004949131.1:1111013-1115869 GCF_000317375.1 Microtus ochrogaster
TCTCTCTCTCTCTCTCTCTCTCTCTCTCTCTCTCTCTCTCTCTCTCTCTCTCTCTCATGCGTGTGTATGTCTATAAGTCAGAGGACAATTTGCAGGAGTAAGGGAGTCCATTTCTCCTTCTCCATGTGGGTCTCAGGGATCAAACTGAGGCTGTATGGTTTGATGGTTGGAGCCTTTATCAATTGAGCCACCTCACCACCCCTAGGCCTTTTATTTTTGTCAGTTATTTTTGAGACATCATTGTGTAGCCCAGGATCATCTTAATACTCCATTGCTCCTGTTTCTGTTTTCAGAGTGTTGGGATTCCAGGCACTTACTACTATATCCAGAAAAATTAAGTGGCTTTTTGAGAAAAGACCATAGTGTGTCTTGGGATGCATGGAAGGAAAATAACCTAGCAATGGAAGGAAAGAGTTGACATCTCCATCTTGGGTTCTAGACGAATTTTTTTTTAGTACAGTTGTGACTTGAAGCTGGGCCTGGTGAGCACTTGCCTTTTTTTGTGGGTTGTTGAAGTTGGGAACCCATACTTTGAAACTTGGAAACAAATGAATAGCAGAATTCTGTACTTCAGAGTACAGCTGAGAAAAACAGGCTGTGCAAAACTAATCCCCCACGGCCGGTGAGGGTATGCTATAGGTAGGGTTCTCTGCTTTGCTTTTTTAATTCTAGTTTTCAATTGAGCGTGTCTTGTGCACAGAGCACTTAGATCCTCCACTTTACAGATGAGGAAGGGCGATGCGGAGAGGTTAGATAACTTGCCCAAGACCACACAGAACCAGGCCCTTGCCACACCAAAGCCTGTGAGATTTCAACACTGTTTCCCTCTAATAGGAGCTTGTGGCTGCCTTTAGCATCAGGCTATTTCCTCTGAACTTAAGACGCTTTCTCCTAAGGGAGGTTGCTTGTCCCCACAGTGTAAGAAGCGAGATCTAGAGCTGTTTCACAGGCAGGAGTTTCACAAGCTGACTTGGAGCAAAGAGCACCGTATAGAAGAGAAATGCTTAACCACATGATTCGCAGACCAGTAGGGAGCCTTTGAATGACAAGCCAGATCTGGTGGCCCAGAAAGGCCAATAATCCCAGCTGCTCAGGAGTGGGAGGCAGGAGGATGACAAAGTCAAGGTCATTCAGGCCTACAGAGTAAGGTCAAGATGACCCTGCGTAGCTCAGTGGGACCCTGTCTCCACATAACATTTTTTTTTAAAGTCTGGGTATTCAGCTTGAGAGCTTGCTTAGCATGTACAAGGCCATGGGTTCAGCCCCTAGCACCAAAAGAAAATTTAAAGGTCTACCCTGCTTGACTATCTCTCCAGGGGCCATGTGTCCATCGCCCACACCCATTTTGCCCCCCTTGAACTTGCATGGAGAGCCATAGTGAAGACCATCTTGAGCACTGTCTCCTAAAGCGAAGCTGTCATAGCTTGGTTTGACAGCAGGCTGAGTCTGGAATTAAGGATGGACATTAGATACAAATGTATTTTCACTCTCCCCCAGAAGATCCAATTGCACGTCTGCTGCTTCTAGTCATATCAGTAACAATGGAAAGATGCCATTCCTCCAGCAATAGGGAAAACAGAAAACCTGATTTTACCCTGGATTTCTCTTCCCTTATTGCCTCTCTTCTTCTTTCCCCCTCGCCCTCATCTTTTCCTCCTCTCCTTTCCTCCTCCCTTCTCGCCTCTCCCCTTCCTTTTCCTCCCCCTCCTTCTTTCCCTTTCTTTCTCCTCCTCCTTCCCCTCAACTGATTCCATTTCCTCCTTCTGTTATTTTAGCTTTGAGAATGCTTCGTTCTCCTGACTTTGGTGTGGGACCATGGTCTGTATTCTGTCCATTATATTTTAAGTAAACGCTGATTGGCCAGTACCTAGGCAGGAAGTATGGGTGGGACAACCAAACCAGACAGGAAGTAGAGGCAGGTCAATGAGAACAGGAGAATTCTGGGAAGGAGGAAGCCCATTCCTCTGCAGTGTGACCCAGACACAGAAGAAGCAAAATGTGACTGCCTCGCTGAAAAAGGTACTGAGCCATGTGGCTAGCATGGACAAGATAATGGGCTAATATAAGTTATAAAAGTTAATAAGAAGCCTGAGCTAATGGGCCAATAAGTTTATGATTAATGTAGACATCTGTGTGATTTATTTTGGGACTTAACAATTGTGGAAATTGGGTAGGACAGAAACCCCAACAGCATGACTTAACTTCCCAAGTGGCTGCGATTATAGTGTATACTCACACACCTGGTCTAGATTTCATTTCCTGAACCTATGCATATGGAAGTGTCACAAAAATCCTACCAAGTCTGATTTCTTAAATCCAGATGCTTACTATATGATGTCAAATGCCTTATTAACCAATGTCAAGTCCATCTCCAGAGTTCAGCCTCCAAATTAGTCAGTTACTAAGTAAAGGAACTTTGTACATTTATTTCCATATACTCAAAGGGTGCCGTATTAGTTTCCTGTGGCTGCTACAACAAATTCCTAACATCTTGGTGACTTAAAACATTTGTGATTTGTTATCCTACGGTTCGGGATCCTAAGTAGCAAAAATGAAGATGGTGGCAGGGCTGTCTCTCTTCTGTGGCTTTGAGGTGGTGGGGATGCATGCTCTATGCTTTCCATTCCTAGAGGCTGCTTGGTTTGTGGCCTGCTTCTGCTTGCAAAACCTGAAGTGGCTATTTGAGCATTTTTAACATGGCATCACTTTGACACTGTTTTCTTTTTCCTTCATTTATTTCCAGTAGTCTACGGTTACATTACAACTGCTTAGAAAATCTAGGGCAATCTCCCTAGCTTAGGGTTAGATGATAACATTAGTCTGCAGTCTTAAGTGTCCTTTGCCATATTCACATGGGCCAGAGCATAGGCATTTTTAGCGGCGTTGTTCTGCCTACCACCATCACCTGTGTCACAGGGCTATTGAAGGGACTTGGCTAGATGGCTCTCTAGAGGCATTGCACTTGCTCAGCATGATGTAAGCGCTCCATACATATTAGCATTATCGAAGTGATTACTTGCTTGTGTCTTTAGCCTCTCCCTCACTCCCAGACTTCCCTTCATACCAGACAGCAGTCATGTTCCAAAAACCTATTTTCAACACGCTCTCCCCATTTTCATTTCTTACTCTGGGCCCTTCTTCTGCTGCTTTGCTGTTCTGTTTTATTTAAAATGTTTTCAAATTATTTATCCTGTGTGCACATGTGAGTATGTGGGGTAGTGCAAGAGTCAAAGCGTGTACGTGCGAAGGATAGGATAACGTGTTGGCCGTCTTCCTCTTTCATTGAGGTCCAGCTTAGGTCACCAGGCTTGGTAGCAAGGGCCTTTATTCACTAAGCCATCTCACTGTGCTACCTTGTGTTTTCCATATCTTCTGTCAGAATTACCTGTCTTCTGTCAGAATGTGATTGCGTCAGTGAGTGGCCCACAGACCGACAACATTGGCACCACTTATGGCCCATTAGAAAAGTGGAACCCGGGGCTTGGGGGGGGGTAGCTTACGCAGTAAGTGTTCGCTATGAGAGCTTGAAGACCAGATTTGATTTCCAACACTCATACAAAAGGCCAGGTATGTCTGAATGCAGCGTCCCAGACACTCAGGGGCAGGGCCAGGTGAATCTGTGAGTTCGAGGCCAACCAGGTCTGTATAATGAGTCCCAGGTCAGCCAAGGCTGCACTGAGACCCTGTCTCGAAAAAAGAAAAAGAAAATCAAGCAAGCAAACAAGCAAGCAGGCATTCATTTCATTTCTAATCTCTAATCCCAAGGCTGGGGCAGAGACAGCAGGGTGTTTGGGCTCACTAATCATGTAGTCTATCCCTGTAGGTGAACGTCATCAGGTCCTAGTGAGAATCCTTGTTTCAAAAATTAGAGTGAACAGTTACAGAGTAACAGTGTTTGAGATTGACTTCTGGCCTCGACACTCATGTGCACGAACATTCCCCCCCCCCCCCCCGCACACCCACTCAAGTTTGTTTGTTCTTAAATTATGAAAAAAGAAAACCGAAACCTAAACTTTCGCCACTCTTAAAGACACAGGACCGCCCCCCCCCCCCCTTTGTACCACTCAGATTCCCAATTCCTAAGGACACACAGGCAGAAGCTCCGGAAGTACACTTTTACATCTGGGTGGCGGAGAGAAAGCTGCAGGGCTTGGTTGCTGAAGAGGAATCTGCGGACTAACAACTAGGAGTCAGCCTGAGAAGTTTTCTTGGTTGGCAAAGTCTCAATTACAAAAGCAGCCTGCAGTGGCGCACACCTTTAATCCCAGCACACGGGAGGCAGAGACAGGCGGATCTCTGGGAGTTTGAGGCCAGCCTGGTCAACAAGAGCTAGTTCCAGGACAGGCTCCAAAGCTATGGAGAACCCCTGTCTCGAAAAACAACACAACAAAACAAAACAAAAAAAGGAGCACGTTGAGACAGGCCCTGGTAGTGAGGATCCTGAACGACCAAAACAGAACTGGAGACACTGTGGTGGCAAAGGCAGGGCACTCAGAGGAGTGCATGACCAAACTCTCGCGGGAGGGAGGGCGAGCTGAGCTGAGCAGACTGTGGTGGGAAGTGGGGAATCCCTACTAGCCAGTTCAGGAACTGGAGCCTGTGGCCACGCCCCCAGTTCCTACCAAATGCTACTCAGCTCAGTTTGGACTCAGTCATTTTAATGACTTGTGGCCGCTGTCAAATCCTATAAGCAAAGCGTAAATAGCTGTACCGGTGAACACACAGAGAGGTGCTCAGAGCTGGAGCACCTCAGAGTGGAGCTATGTTTCCTCTCCTCCTCTTCTTTCTCTTTTTTAAATTTTTATCTATTTATTTTTTGTTGAAAAAAAATTCTGCCTCCTCCCCGCCTCCCATTT
>NW_004949131.1:1119052-1126227 GCF_000317375.1 Microtus ochrogaster
TATATTGTGAAATACATTAAGGAGTATAGGTATTAGGTCTTCTTGGAATTCTGCATTGAAACTGTCTGGACCTGGGCTGTTTTTGGTAGGGAGGTTTTTGATAACAACTTCTAATTCTTCGCGACTAACAGGTCTAAAAGTGCTAAGAGGAAAGTTCATAGCACTAAGTGCCCACTTTAAAGAAAATGGAGAAAGCACACACTGAAGACTTAACAGCCCACCTGAAAGCTCTAGAAAAACAAGAAGCAGACTCACCTAGGAGGAGTAGAAGACTGGAAATAATCAAACTGAGGGCTGAAATCAATAAAATAGAAACACAGAAAACAGTCCAAAGAATCAATGAAACAAAAAGCTGGTTCTTGGAGAAAATCAACAAGATTGATAAACCCCTATCCAAACTCTTCTTTCTTTTTTAAGACAGGGTCTCATTATGTATCCCTGGCTGCCTGGAATTTGCTATGTAGACCAGCCTGTCCTGAAATTCACTTGCCTCTGCCTCCCAAGTGCTGCAATTAAAGGCCCATGCCACCACATCTGTTGTCCCCCACCCCTTTTAAGTCAGGGTTTTGCCGTAACCCAAGCTGGCCTCACACTCAAGGCAATCCTCCTGCATCTCTGCATCTTCTTCGCCTTGTGGGTACCAGCACTGTGTTGCTATGCTTGGCTTTTGAATTAACTTCTCTATATCCTTTAAAAGCCACTATAAATGTTATTCTTTCTCAAAGTCCTAGGATGTCTCAAGAATAATGTCACTCCCTCACTATCTCATGACTTCTGTGCTCTGTTGTAATATAAAGCCACCATTGCTTTGCCCTCCAGAAAAACTGTGACCTCCTGCATGTATAGGCTACATTTGATTGTCCCATAACCCCCAAATTGATCCCCAGAAACCACCAGCACATAATAAGTTCCTATAAAGATTTGCAGCCTTTGATCTCATCAAAGGAAAGGGAAGGGAAGGGAAGCCTAACAAGCTAATTGCCGAGCTGCGGGACAATTGACTTGCCGAGGCAGGTGTCTTAGCTGTGCAAACAGAACATAATTGGTGGGCAGCTGCTGTCCAAGAAGGGCAGATCAATCTTCTGATTGATCTGATTGTAGCAGAGAACGCTCTGTGTCTTGAGAACAGACCTAGACACACTCTTCCCAGAAACCTGATTGCCAGATACTTTGTGTCAGCCAACAGTATGGTAACACACTGATAAATTATTTTGTTTAATCCTTCTTATTAAGAAATTTGGCTGGGCGGTGGTGGCGCACGCCTTTAATCCCAGCACTCAGGAGGCAGAGGCAGGCAGATCTCTGTGAGTTTGAGGCCAGCCTGGTCTACAAGAGCTAGTTCCAGGACAGGCTCCAAAAAGCTATGGAGAAACCCTGTCTCGAAAATCCAAAAAAAAAAAAAGAAAGAAATTTGAATTATCACTAGAGGGGCTTCACTGGTAGTAAAGGCCTAACAACAAAGTTCTAGAACAGCGTTCTTCTTTAGGCAAAGTATTCAGTTTAGTTATTTTGAAGACACGCTGGTAACAAAAATCCACAGTAGGGGATACATTTCCTCCCTTCCTCCCTCCTTCTTATCCTCCTCCAGTATTCATGGATCACTTGTGTTTGGACAGGTCTTGTTTTAGGTGTTGGAAATGCAAACAGAAGGGGCCATGGCCCTCTACCCCCCAACTTTTTTCCAGAGCTTGTCACTTGTAAAAAGGGAGAAATTAGAGAAGAGAGAACATATAAGAAGAAGCTGACAGCAAGATTTGGCAAGTGGCAGTTAGCTCTGTGCCAGCTGAGACAGAACGGCCTTAAGACAGTTCCCACCAGATGATAAAGTTTATTATTAATTGCCATAGATCCAGGTGGTGGTAACCATTCTTGCCATAGTCACACAAGATCAAATGAATACAAGATCAGCCCTGCCCTTGAGAATTTCATGGGGGTGGGGGTGGGGTTCTCTAGGTCGGAGGCTAAGCAAGTGAGTCTCCAAGAGTTCTCCAGACAAAGAGCATTCTTGTCGCTTAGGAAGCAGCTGGAAAGGCTACTGCAGCTGAGCGTCTGGGAGCTGGAAGCAGTCAGCAGCAGTCTATACTCTCAGAGTATCCCTCTGACACCGAAGCAAGCCCAAAGCATCCATGACTCCAAACCCTGATTTCCCCAGCATGGTCTCTGGACCATGACCACTATCATCAACAGACCTCAGGAGCTTGTTACAAAGATAGTCCCCTGTCCCATTCCCACCCTACTGTGTCAGAATTCTTACTTTCCCAAACATTGCCAGGCTACCACAATTTGCAAAGCTCCGATTGGAGCACACTGTGTTCCTAGAGCTAGCCAAGAGCAAGGGCTAGCAATAATGTCTCCCATGGCAGTCACCAAAGCCCTGAACCATGCCTATAGGCTGAGTAACTTTACTTCCCTGTGCCCTTATGTGACGCTGTCAGAAACAGATATTTTGCAAAATTGAACAGCACCAGGCTGTTCTTGCAGAACTGGCTCTACTCTTGTCTCTGAAGACTGGAGTGGTACCACTTGAAACTCAAGCGGTTTGCTGGTAGCCACCAGATAGCTAGTAAACTGCCCAGTTGTCAGGAGAGCCCCTGTTTAGAGGTATAATGAACTTCTCTGTCTGAAGGAGAGCTGATAAAATTTCTAACATAAGTGAATCAAACACGTGTGTAAAATACTAAGTAATGTATGAGATTGAGATTTCCCAGTTCGGTAAAAAACCTTGGCATCAAGAAGCCTAGTGTAGCTGAAGGAATTGGAGACATAGTTGTTGTTGCTGTGCCACCCTGGCTGTCCAGATGTGGCAGAGCTTGGGCTCTCCTCAGAGTATCCATGACTCAGCCCCAAGCAGTCAGAGCACTGTTGTCCAGCCCAGCAGGAACTTCCAGGGTTGGAATGACGTGGTTGGCATCTCTTCTGATTTGCTAGCATTCCTACCACTTACAACATGAACCCCGTCCTCGCTACTCACAGATTCCAACTTCATGAGTGTAGTGTTTTGAATGAGACAGTCCCTCACAGGCTCATAGGTTTCAACACTTGGTCCCCAGCTGGTGGTGCTATTTGGGTAGGTTTAGGAAGAGTGGCTTTGCTGGAGGAAGTATGTCACTGGGTTAGGGGTGACACTTTGAAGTCTAAAATCCAGGCACCAGCCCTAGTTCACTCTCTGCTTTCTGCTTGTGGTTTAAAATGTGAGCTCTTGGGCTGGGAGTGGTGGGTGCACACCTTTAATCCCAGCACTCGGGAGGCAGAGGCAGGAGGATCTCTGTGAGTTCGAGGCCAGCCTGGTCTACAAGTGTTATTTCTGGACAGGCTTCAATGCCCTGAGTCTGCCATCATGGACTCTTACCCCACTGTGTTTCATCCTAGCAACAGAAGCATAACTAATACAATTAGTACATCCAGGCCAGGCATGATGATTTGCTTCTTTAACCCCAGTGCTTGGGAGGCAGAGGCAGGCAGACCTTGTGAGTTCAAGGCCAGCCTAGTCTACATAGTGAGTGTCTCAGGCCAGCCCAAGTAACATTGTAAGACTCTGTCTCAAATAACAACAAAAGCAATAAGTATGTTCACTTAATAACATCTACTTGTAATCCTCCAGTGAATACCACAGAGACTCCATGGTTATTTGTGGACACATGCTGAGAAAAATTTGAGTTGTTCAACACACATAATCACAGGCTCCAAGGGGTTAAAGCAGAAATTTATTAAACAGCAATAAAAAGAATTACAGTATTATACAATGTCTTTTGGGTAAGCAGAAAATTGTTTAATAATGTAATGGAACTTTCCTGTCCAATCTGATAAAATATGAATATGAAAAATCATAGAACAATCTTACTCATTCCTGCAGAAGATAAAAAAATAGCAAAGTAAACCCAGTAATGGGTATAAGTAATAAAATTGATTTCCCCAAGAAATACAGGATGACGACATTAGAAAATCATTCAGTGTGGTTCTCCAACTTAATAAACCATTGTGATCATCTCAGTAGATTAAAAAAAAACTTTGATGAACCCCAAAACATTCCTAATGTTCTTAAGAAGAGAAAAGCAAAACTCTTAAGATGTCAAGTATAAAAAAAAAAGGGGGCATGTTTCCAGGCCTGGTGGGGCACACCTGCAACCCCAACACTCTTGCTTACCGAAGCAGGGGGAGTTTGAATTCCAGGGCACTTTGGGCTATGTGGTGAGGCCCTGCTTAAAAAATACAGAAAACTTGTTTGTTTTCTAACAAGAGACAGAAAACGTGTGGATTTGGACTGGAGGTGAGGTAGGGAGGATCTTGGAGAATTTGGGGGGGGGGAATCATAATCAGAATACATTATATGAAAAACATCTATCTTCAGTAAAATAAAAATAGAAAAAATACACACAAAAAAGAGAAAGGCTGGGGTTGTTGCTCAGTTGGTAGAAGGCTTATGTAGCATGCACATCCCTAGCACTGCATAAGCCAGGTGTGGTGGTGCACATCTGTAAAACCAAGGCTGACCTCAAATTTGCTGTGTCGTGGAGGATTGCTGTGTGATTCTGAACAAAGCGACAGGACACCGCGACTTCAGGACAACAATCTGATGTGCAAGCACGGGCTGAGGTGAACTCTTCTTTGCAAGGACAGAGCTAAATACAGCAAAAAAGGCTTTTTACGTGAGGTTTCATGCTTTTTCTCCCATATGTGGTAACATCATTTCCTTGCTTAAAACCTTAAAGTGGGATTCTTAATAAGGTCCAGGTGCAGTCTCTCAGAACCTGTTGCAAGGTCTCTTTTAAGCACGTTGGCAGAGACTAGACCACATGTTGACCTCTCTGCCCTTCTTTCAAGGTCTCTGGGAAGGCTCTGTCATCTAGGAGTGGGTTGCAAGGGAAATGTGGTCAAGTTTATGTATACTCAAGACATTGCTTCCCCCACGTGGCTATTTTCTGAATTTCTTTTCCCTAGCTTTCAGGGGCCCTAGCCACAGAATGACTTTGACGTCTTTCCTGCCTCTGCCTTGGTTGCAAGGGAGAGAGAGACACAGACACAGACACAGACACAGACACAGACACAGACACAGACACACACACACACACACACACAGACACACACACACAGAGACAGAGGCAGACAGAGAGAAAGAGAGAGAGAGAGAGGTTAACGTAATGAGGTCTGTCTCCTTGTCCCTAGTGATGAAAGTCTTTCGACCAGAGGCTTGTAGGTACCTAACTCTTACATATTTATCTATTCACAGGTTGAGGTACATTTAAGAAACCAACTATTGTGGATAACAACAGTTGACAGTATTTGGAATATTATCTAAGAAGAGACATGTGTTAGGGGCATTTTAACATCATCCTTATCTCTCACAGGCCTTGCTTTCATCACCCACTTTCTCTTTGTATGCAACTGGGTGAGGACGGAGGGCAGAATTGCACTCCCAAGGCAGCCTTCACTGACTGTTGCTGTGTGTGGTTTATTAATGTGTGTTGTTGAGAAGAGCCAGTTCACACATATCCTCATCCTGAGCCAGGGATGAAGCTGCAAGTGGAGGATCTAGTTAGAGCCCTGGCCAAGCTTCCTTGGAAAATTCACCATCCCTTGGCTGAGGAGTGGACAGGAGATGCCAGAGATCAACAGCAGGAATGAGAACATGGTTCCTGCCAGTAAGAGCACCAAGACACTAACCAGAGAGACATAAATAGTACTTCCCACTCTGTAACCACAGTTCTATTTGAGCTGCCACAGACGGGGCTGTGGGAAATGGCAGAAAGAAATGCCTGGCCTTCCCAGAAGGGTCAATAGGGCAGATATTTAAGTTCAATCTTGAAACAGGGAAAAGAATCCCAACTCCAGAGCTGAGAGGCAGCAGAATTACAGGTATAGGGAGGGAACTTAGTGGAACTATAACAACATACCCAGTTTCTGTGTGTATATATGTGGTGTGGCATGCGTGAGGTTTGGTATATATGGCACATGGTGTGTGAGGTATATGGTGTATGGTGTGTGGCATGTATACGTACTGTGGACATGTTGTGTGAGCTTGTTGGAGGTGTTCAAGGGATTTGGGCGGATACAAAGGACAGAGAATGCTGAAGATGGGCAAATGAGCTAGGGGTTTGACCTTTTTCTCATGGTTAGTAGTTTGAAGTTTACCTTATAGGCTCTTAAAAGGTAATGACAGGCCTGGGTTCTGGACAATCATTCTGACAGCAGAGGGAAGGACGGATGGGGTAGAGAGACCTTCTGGAAATATCTTTGCTGGTGACAACCCAGATCAACCTGCCACTCCACAAAAGTATCTCCATGCCATGGCACCTCAACAAGCAGTACTTATGGCTAGTCCCTAAATCAGTCCTTAGTCTTGTACTGGCCATGCAAGTCTCCTTGCTGAACTGTGAACTGTAGTTCAGTAGGTCTGGGTAGGTAGAGTCCACTGTAGTTCTACCCAGAAGGCCAATGTTCTGATCTGTAGATCCCCTTTGAGAAACCAGCCAGCACCTCATTTGTGCAGGAGTAGTCTGAGTTTGTTTTGTTTTGCACTGATATCTGCATCACTCCAGAGATTCTGATGTGATAGGTAATAGGTCCAGGTGCAAGGTGTGGCTTGTGTACTAGGAAGTTTTCCAATTAATTAATTAATTCATTAATTCATTAATTTTGTCTGTGTGTGTCCCCGCACACACACACACACACACACACACACGCACGCACGCATGTACGCACGCACGCACGCACGCATGCATGCACACACGCACGCCTGTGGAGGTCAGAGGCATCTTCAGGTCTCATTCATTCCTCAGGATCCACCCACATAGTTTTTGTTTTTTAAATTTCTATTTATTTTTATTTTATGTGTATAGCTTTTTTGCCTGCATGTTTATTTGTGCATTGTGTGCAAGGGCGTCAGATCCCCTGCAACTGGAGTTACAGACAGTTGTGAGCCAAAATGTGGATGCTGGAAATTGAACCCAGGTTTGCTGGAAGAGCAGCAAGTACTCTTAACCGCCAAACCGTCTCTCTATCCCGTCTACCTTGTTTTTGAGATAGAGTCTCTTACTGGGACCTGAGACTGGCTGTCCAGTGAGCCCAAGGATCTTCTGTCTCCATCTCTCCAACAGCCCAATCCTGGGCTTATAAGTGTATACCACCATCCATGCTTGTCTGCCTTCGTCCCTCCCTCCCTCCCTCCCTCCCTCCCT